>NC_025686.1:11444348-11471873 GCF_000633955.1 Camelina sativa
CCCCCCCCCCCATTTTCTCTCATATGCGGAAGAATTTTTTGATATGTCACTGACAGCTTACAGAGATAGTGACTATGGTGGCTGCAAAAATATTCAGCGTTTTACAATAGGGTTTTGTACCTTCATTGGACCAAATATCATCTCTTGGTCTGCTAAGAGATAGTCTGCAGTAACTAATTCTTCCACATAAGCAGAATACAGAGCACTAACAGCATTGGCTCATGAAATACAGTGGCTTTCCTTCTTGCGTTGTGGTCTTGGCAACCAAAGTCGACACTAATAAGATGTGACAATCTCTCTACAATTTATCTCAGTTCCAATCCAGCTCTTCATAATCGATCCAAACACTTTGACACAGATTATCACTACATTCATGAACAAGTGGCTTTGGGTCTCATCGAAACTATACATGTTCCGACGTATCTTCAACTGGCAGATATCTTCATGAAGTCCTTGCCACGGCGAGACTTCGAACATCTCTGACTCAAATTCGGAGTAGCTGAGCCACCCACTCTAATTTTGCGGGAGGGTGTGAGCAATACAAGTCCATTACAACATCGAACCCAATTGAAGAAGTCAGGCTCAGTTGAGAAATCCACTACAGAGTTGAGGTAGAAGGCAAAAGTTATACCTGCAAAAGAAGAGAGGTTAACTACACATCGGCTTCTTGTTCAAAACTGATTTGATTCTCTCTCATCTTTTTGTGATGAGTAAGCGTATACAGCTGTTTAGTTCTAGACTGTTCCATTGTTGTATATAAACTCCAGTAACCTCATTTGTAAAAATTTATCTGAGCTAATATTAAAACCCAAGTTTTGTCATTTTATCTTGTTTCCTCACGAAAGTCCAGTAAAAAGATCATGATATATAAAATTTATAGTGATCAATAGAATCCATAACGATGCACTAACATGAGACCCAATTTGTTTGAGGCATTAAAGCATATTTAAGTTTTGTTAAGGAAAATATATAAGGGAACATTTTGCATGGTCAACTGAAGACATATGTTTAGAATAAAATTTTTGAAGCCATTACCCATGCACTGAATGTCGATCTAGACGTTCAAACCGATCAAACAAAATAAGAAAAAACTCAGACAAAACCTAAATTAGCATCGACAACCACAACAAAGGCAAAACGAAAATGTTGCAATTGGTTCAAACTAATGTCAATATTTTCTGGAACAAATATATACATTTTAAAAAAATCAGTGAGTAAGCTATTCGACTATATATATATATATATATATATAGTCATTTTAACAAAATTAGTCGACTGTTAAAAACTCAAATCATTGTCTCATTATAAAATAAATAAAATACGAAATCTATTTCAGTTGATATTAAATCTTGATAAAGTATAATTAAAGTCAAATAATAAATAAATGAAGAGATACTAACATGGGAAGCATAATATATCTAGTAATGTTTGCACGTTTTTTAGGTAGCAAAATTGTTGGTCAATCGCACCGTCATCCTCAAGTATTTCTCAAATTTTAAAAAACTTGTTGACATTTACGTAGGTATTAACTCTTCCACAAATATCCAATGTATATATGCCATATACATAATTTAAACTATAAATATTTGAATTATTTTAATGTACGATATGGCATATCAAAGTTCCTTCTCTCCTAAACTAATGTAAAAGACGGCCATATACAAGTCCAAACGTGGCCAACCACGAACACTCACCGACAATAGTTAGGGGCTATTCTACAAACTCAAAACAACGATAATCCTTTCACAAGATGCCACGAGAGAGTAATGAAGTTTTCATAATTAGAACTTTTAAAACAAAATTTCATGTCGTGTTTCCGTATTTCTATTCTTTTATATCTTCATTTGGTTCATTTTCGTTTTCGATTTTCTGTTACTCGTTTTACTATCCTAATTTTTCATTTAAATTGTCAAATAGTATTTCAATAATGATGAGGTAATAAAATCATATGTTAGTTCTGAATATCTATTATTAATTCTAATGTTAATCTTAGTATTTATAAACTAAGAACTTTTATTCTGGTCTATAAAGAAATAATACTAATCATTGATTAATCTTAATTGTTTGTATATTGTATGATATATATGTCTCATACCACTATTTTAGAGAACCTTAATTAAAATTTAGCTACTCTTTTAATTACTAAATTAGGTATAGTACTAAATAATTTTAGTTCGAGAGATACTGATTAATTACTTTGGTGGCGGCATATTTAGTAACTTACGTTTAGTCTTGTTTTTAATTAGACTACCTAATCATAACCACAAAATTTAGTAAATGCAGTCACGGAACTTATTAGTGCGGTCTGAAAACTATGGTGGAATTCAAATAAATGACATAGAAGTCTACACTAGTTAAAGTAACATAACTTTGAAAAGAAAAAAAAGTAACATAACTTATGCATAAGTAAAACAGACAGAGGGAGGGGTCAAGGTTTCGAAACTTAGAGAACATTAAAACTACACTATTGGTGAAACAGTTATGGCGGCTAATAAAAAATCCAGATTCACTTTTTGCTAAGGTGTTAACACTACAAAAATAGGGACAAAAATAAGAGTGTTTTACATCAATTATTTTTAATATATGTATTACTTATAAATGATGTAAAAAACTTTTGCATTACTTAGATAAATGATTTTTAATGTATTAATGCAAATAATTTACATCAATTAGTTGATAACCGATGTCAATATACAAAACTTTTACATCGATTATTGTAACTGATATGACTATGTGTCATTTAAAAAAATGATGTTAATGCATCAATTTATTTAAGTGATATTATTATTATCTCGATTAAAATAATGATGTAAATTATTTATAACTGATGCTGTAATTAATATAATTATTTAATAAATTAATAATTTTAAATTAATAAATAATTGTTTAAATATATTCTCGAATTATTATTTTGTTTGTTATTATTTTAAATATATAGCAAGATATTTCTCCCAAAATCACTGGTTGTAATATCTAGTAAAATTTTATCAAAATTTTACAAAATTCATCACATGAACAATAAACCTTCGTTTACAACCAAAAAAAAAAAGAATCACAACTGGGTTTCAGTTTCTTCTTTCTGTTCCATGCTTCTTGCTTCATTAATTTTTTTTGTTCTTCTTCACAACTTCAATTCTTCTTCCATGTCATCTCTCTGCCATTTCTGGAATAAAGATCTTACTTTGATTATGACTTGAGGTCCCTTGAATCATCCTCAAAAGTTTAGTTTAAAATAAAAAAGAGATTAATTGTTTAGAAATTTATAGAATGTTTTGGTCATAATCAGAATAGCCATTTGCAAGTATATTCAACATAAAGTGAAAGAGTACCTTTATTTTATGTTTCTCCAAACTGTGTAGGAAAACACACAATACCAAATGATCATAGCAGATTTATGAGAGTGAAAGGAGAATTCTATTTTAATATAACATATTGCTTTAAATTAGGTAGATAGATTTTAGGAAATTAATATTATCAAATAAGGAAATGATTGTGTTTGGTTGTAAGGATTGTAGAGAATTTAATTGGGACTTGTTTGGATACAAAGATAAAAGAGGATGACACAAAAATGTACTTCAAAAATGTTAAGATAGATTTGAAGATAAAATAGTGGCGTAGAAAAAGGATTGTGAGTAAGGGAAAAAAACTAATTAATTGATTTTGAGTAAAAATCGGAATTAATAATAAATGATAAATCAAATATGATTATTTATTTATGGTAATACTAATAAAAATCTAGCGTTAGCTACAAGAAATTCCATTAATCTTTTAGATAATTAAAATACTTAAAGTTAGTATCATATTAAATTGATGTAAATTTTGTACCATCGTTTTTAAAAGCGATGTCAATAATATTAAGTGAATACATCGGTTATTTTAATTGATGTAAACACATATTTTGTATCAGTTTTTCTAAGTGATGCAAATTAATACAAATTTGTATCAATTTGATTGAACTGACGCTAAACAAGTTAATTAATACATCATTTTATTACATTTGATGTTAAATTATTTATTTTGTGTCATTTACTAAAAATTATTTTAAACCAGTATCATTTATATTGGTGATGCTATTTAATTGATGTAAGACAACCTTTTTTTTGTAGTGTAAGAGTTTATATTATTGGAAATATGATCATTTGTATTCATGAATCAAATCCTACATGCATGATACATGTCTCCTTATAGATGAAGGAATATAATATCGACTAAAACTCTGGTTAAAACAAAGAATTAATCAAAAGGGTGGCTTCAAAGAGTTTTTTTTTTGTCTCTGTGTAGGAGTGACTCTTCGGTACCTAATTCAAACGTTCTTTTTTTTTGAGAATACCAAATTGTACTCCACATTAATAATACTTGAACTTGAATTATACCAATTATATCAAATATTCATAGAACAATAAATATGTGGAGTAGGTAATTAAATGATCTAAAAATATGAGTAATCAGGCAAAATATTTTAAAAATTTATTAGATGAGCTCAAATTACCAAAATTTTTGCCCTTCTTTGAATTGAAGAGGCATTAATATTTTTAGTATTTTCTCGCCTTAAATAGATTTAAATAGTATTTCAATAATTGTTTTCCCTCATATGCTTTCTAAAGATTTATTTTATATATTCTGAAATATTTCTTTGGGAGATATATTATCATCTCACCCACTTTAAAAAAAGCCAGTAAAAACAAAGAAGCCTAATTAAACACGCACATTTCTAAATCTCAATAACAGTAATCTCATTGTCTCAATTATAGTTTACAAAAACACTTTTTGTATTGCTAGTAATGTTAATAAGTAAATAGTTTAGTGTGATATATACATATATTAAATATGTGAAATAGATCTTTGACTAAGAATAAGAAGTATATATTTAAATTAATACTTATCATTTTATTTTATTTAATACTATTTATTTAATTTTTTAATTAATTCTATAATACATTTAAGTTATGATTAACATAAAACTCTAATAGTTTATCTTATTTTTTGTCTCTAAGATTTTTTTTTGGGGGCAAATATTTCTTTTATCTTAACTTTTCAAAATTTCTATATTAAAACATTTTTCTTTATTTCATTTCCTTTTCTTTTTAACCATATGTTTAGGAGCTCATGAGTTGAAACATTTTGTTAGAGTGGACAAAAATCATATTATCCTCAACGATTGTAAACACCTAGACAATATCTTACATTTAGAAATCAACAGAGAAGTCAGGGAGACATTATCGATTTAAAAGGATAAAGACAAGACTAAGAGAATAGTAGTAATGATATGTGTACAAATCATTAAGGATTAATTTACAAAACTGAAAAAAAAAACAAAAAAGCGCCATATTAGGAGGCAAATGTCTAAATGAACGGTGTGGCAAAAGACTTGGTCTTTTCTTTCTTTCTCGTCCACTCATTAGAATTTTAACCACAGTAAAAAACAGCAAAACAAAAATCCATATCCTGAAAATCTATATTTCTACTTTTATTTTCTTCTTCCTTAGGTTTTGTTCTTTTTTGCGGATATTGTTCAAAAATTACGATATTTTCTTTTTGGATTACTATATTTTTTTTCCTGTTTCGTGTGTGATCATTAACTTCTATTATCTTCCCAGTTAATATCACACGCGGAATATCAAAAACCCGAATTGTGTACATTGTACCAAACAACACTGAGGATTAAAGTGCAAGTATTTTTGGAAGAAGAACAAGAACAAGGCCAAGAAAGTTTGGTAAAACAGCTTTTGCAATATTTTGTTGTTTTTGTCCACAAATCCAAAGCAAGTCTTTCGAATTAATCTGATTTGATCCCTTTCCTTATTTTCTAACACCTCTAATTGATCTGACAATCTACAAATTTCCTCAACGTCACCTTTTCTGTTTTATATTCTCTTAAGAACAAAAGAGAATAAAAGAAAAGAAACAAAAAAAAAAACAAATTTGACCATTTGGTGTTGTTCCTCTCAATTTATTCTTCTGGGTTTTTGTATATTCTTCAAACTCTTCTAAAAAAAGAAAAAAAAAAAAAACATGTTGAGCTGTTACCACTTTTTATTTATTTTTTAAAATTTATCTCCTTGTCTCTTTTCTTTTAAATTTTTCTTCAGAGTTTCTCATTTTTCTCACTACAACCAACATTTTCTTTTCTCTCAATATATCTCGGGAACAGAGTTTTTTTTTTTTTTTTTTTGTTCTCTCTTCTTCTCCTTACATCTTCATTGCCCTTTCGTTATTATTACAGTAACACGCGTCTCCTTCAATCTTCTTTGCTGGCAATGAGATCCAATTTATAGCTCTATTCTCTCTTTACTGGTTTTGGTTGATCTAAAGAATCCTAAAAATGGCTCCAAAGTTTGAATGGTGGGCTAAAGGAAACAACAACCGTAAAGGTACACCAGTGGTCGTCAAAATGGAGAACCCTAACAACTGGTCAATGGTGGAACTTGAATCACCTTCCGATGAAGATTTCCTAGTAAGAAGCCGTGAGAAATCGAGAAACAAGAACGCGAGACAGCTCACTTGGGTCCTCCTTCTGAAAGCTCACCGTGCCGCAGGTTGTCTCACTTCACTCGGGTCAGCATTAATCGCTCTAGGCACAGCCGTACGCCGCCGTATCGCCGCCGGCCGTACAGATTCCGAAGTCTCTTCTTCACAGAAAAAAAACCCTGCGAAAAAATCGAAACTTTTCTACTCTTGCTTGAAAGTGTTTCTATGGCTTTCGTTAATCCTTCTGGGTTTCGAGATTGCTGCTTATTTCAAAGGTTGGCACTTTGGAACTTCTAAGCTTCAGCTTCAGTTTATCTTCACTACACCTTTTGGTGTGAAAGGCTTCTTTGATTGGGTTTACACGAGATGGGTTTTGCTTCGTGTTGAGTATCTTGCTCCTCCGCTTCAGTTTCTTGCTAATGGCTGCATCGTCCTCTTCCTTATTCAGAGTCTTGATAGACTCATTCTTTGTCTTGGTTGTTTCTGGATCCGTTTCAAGAAGATTAAACCGGTTCTTAAACCGGATGCTATCTCTGATCTTGAATCTGGTGATAATGCTTGTTTTCTCCCTATGGTTCTTGTTCAAATCCCTATGTGTAACGAGAAAGAGGTAATTTATATCAGTACTAACTTGGTTTTTGTTTCCTCTGTGGATTTTTTTTTAACCCAAGTTTTGGTTTTTACAGGTTTATCAGCAATCAATTGCGGCTGTGTGTAATCTAGACTGGCCAAAAACGAAGATTTTGATTCAGATTTTGGATGATTCCGATGATCCAACAACGCAGAGTTTGATCAAAGAAGAGGTTCATAAATGGCAGGAGCGAGGTGCACGCATTGTGTACCGTCACCGTGTTAACAGAGAAGGTTACAAAGCTGGTAATCTCAAGTCTGCTATGAACTGTAGTTATGTCAAAGACTACGAATTCGTTGCCATTTTCGACGCTGATTTTCAACCTCTACCTGATTTCCTCAAAAAGACAATTCCTCATTTCAAGGTAAAGTTCTAAAATTTGGGAGGTGAAATTTTGATTAAAAAAAAAAAAAAAGAGGTTATGTACTAAAAAGAACGTGTGTTTTGATTTTATAACAGGACAATGAGGAACTAGGATTGGTTCAGGCAAGATGGTCGTTTGTGAATAAAGAAGAGAACTTGTTGACAAGATTACAGAACATTAACTTGGCTTTCCACTTTGAGGTTGAACAGCAAGTGAACAGTGTGTTTTTGAATTTCTTTGGATTCAATGGCACTGCTGGTGTGTGGAGGATCAAGGCTTTGGAAGACTCTGGTGGTTGGCTCGAGAGAACCACTGTTGAGGATATGGACATTGCTGTTCGTGCTCACCTTCATGGATGGAAATTCATTTTCCTAAACGATGTTGAGGTATTGTAGCAACTAGCAAGAACCATGTTAGTTGTTATTACTAAACTGTTTGTTTGATTCTTGGCTGATGTCATAAAACTGTGTGTCTCTTTCTCAGTGCCAATGTGAATTACCTGAATCCTATGAAGCTTACAGAAAACAGCAACACAGATGGCATTCAGGACCTATGCAACTATTTCGTCTTTGTTTGCCCGCTGTCATTAAATCAAAGGTATGCCAAACGGACTTGTTTCTGTATTTTATGTTGTAATACTTGTGTGGTTTCTGATGCCTTTGTGTTTGTGTGTGTGTTGCAGATAAGCATAGGCAAGAAGTTCAATTTGATATTCCTCTTCTTCCTCCTGAGGAAGCTAATCTTGCCCTTCTACTCATTCACCCTCTTTTGTATAATCCTGCCAATGACTATGTTTGTGCCCGAAGCTGAGCTTCCCGCTTGGGTTGTTTGCTACATACCTGCCACAATGTCGTTCCTCAACATTCTTCCCGCTCCAAAATCATTTCCATTTATCGTCCCGTACCTTCTCTTTGAGAACACAATGTCTGTCACCAAGTTCAACGCAATGGTCTCGGGTCTTTTTCAGCTAGGAAGTGCATATGAATGGGTTGTTACAAAAAAATCAGGACGATCATCTGAAGGAGATCTAGCTGCTTTGGTTGAAAAAGATGGAAAGAAAACGAAGCATCAGAGAGGTGTGTCTGCACCCGAAACAGAAGCTGAGAAAAATGCTGAAAAGACAAAGAAGAAGAAGAAGAAGCACAATAGGATATATATGAAAGAGCTGTCACTAGCGTTTCTGTTACTTACGGCAGCAACTCGGAGTCTTTTATCGGCACAAGGAATCCATTTTTACTTCCTATTGTTTCAAGGAATATCTTTCTTACTGGTGGGTCTAGATCTAATTGGAGAACAAGTTGAATGACACTCAAAGAGACCGAAGTAGTGCTTGTAGAGAGAACGTTGTAGAAGACAGGACATGGAGAAGAAAAAAAAAAGAAAAAGACTAAGGAAAGGGTCTGGACCCAAAAGAATACAATACATCACTGAACATAGATTGGTTTCACAAAAGGAAGGACATGGATTGGATTAACTCTGTTGGTAATATGTAAGGTTTTAACTTTTCTCTCTTTTGGGTTTGGCCACAGTTGTTTATTCTTTCGTTTTATGGGGACAATTCTTTTGTAAGAAAGTCTTGTTCAACTGAGAAAGCACATTATTTTAGCTCTAAAGAGACTCATGTTACCTTAATGTAACTCGGGAAAATTAAAGACTAAACATTTTACACCACAAGAATATTGGCTTTTGATAGCATCAGAATAACGCTATCTAACGATACCATAGCGTTTTGACTAACGCTGTATTTGCGTCCGTCGTAGATCTGTATATAATAGCGTTTATTTGTCTGTAATTAAACATTATATAATAGCAATTTTTATGTGCTATTGTATATTCAATTATTCATAGATATAGAGATCTGAATTTAAAATTTAAATTTTGTTAGATTATAAAATTTGTAATTTAATTTATAAAGTTAAAATTAATCAATAAAATTAATTATAGTAATTTACCATTTTTATCTAAATATTATTTACTCAATGTCGAACAAAAAAAATTAAAACTTAAAATTGAAACAGAAAACCACTAAGTTGTCATCGTTTTCTATTTTCTTCTCCATCGTCTCCATCTTTATTTTTTTTCTTTGCATTCAACTATCTCACCCAGTCTTGTTGTTGGCATCTTCAACCCCACAACCCATCTCATACCTTGATTTTCATATCTGAAACAGTCAAGATCTCCAAGAAAACAAAATGAGAATAGAGAAGAAGTTCTAATAGATTAAAGCTTGAATTGAGATAAATTGGAATAAACTTTAAGATCTGAATCAATTTTAAATCAAAGTTCAAAGAATAGTTCAATTTAAGCTAAAATGAAACACAAATTTGAAGCTAAAACCTGAACAAACGGAAAAACATCAATGAAAAAAACAACTTAATTTCATAAAGAATCCAAGGCCAAACTAGTATAAAGATTAAACCCTAACCTCTTATATGACTTCACCTCAACTAGATTTGTCACTTTCTTCCCGATACGTTGTCTCAATCCTCACCATATCGTTTTTCGTTCATCAGTTGTCGTCATAGATTCCTCCCTTTCCACCGTCGAGAAGTCTCAGATCCAATGCTCCAACGAAAAAGCTCTTATTTTTCGTTCCCAATTATCAATCTATGAGAACATCAATTCCTTCAAAGATCAAAACACAAAGACATCTTTAGCATCATCGTAGCTCAATTAAATCAAACAACAAAAAAAACCCAACACTAAAAATCTCAAAATCATAAGATTTTTGAATGAAAAGCATAAATTGATGAACCCTAAAAGAAAGTCTCAACAGACTCAAATGCTAACATGTGGAAGCGGCGACAGATCTGGGAGACGGGATGGTGGCGACGCCAACGAGGACGAAGTAGATCCCTTGAAAACTTCATAGAATCAACAAAACATCTCTGGTCACATCTTATTTGAATACTCCGGCGGTAGAGATTGACCGGCGACGAGATCTAGGGGTTCATGATTTTTGGTGGAGAAGAGGAAGATGACTCAGTTAGGTTCGATGGAGTAGAGAGGAAGATTATTCATCTAGTTATGAATCTGGGAAGGGTTTTGATGAGTATCCATAGATGGACAGAAGTAGTAGAAATTAAAAAAGCTTGATAAGTGAAACAATGGAGGGAGAGAAAACGAAAGTGAGAGGGAGAATGAAATTTTCAATTTTGGTAGCCGCGTCCTTTTTTCACTAAGTTATAAGCGGACAAATTAATTAGGTTTTTCGCATCAATCAAAGATAGCGTCTCATTTTTGACAAACGCTATAAAAAACTGATGAGTATGGTGTTGACTGGTTCTCCCACTACCTCCCGCAAATGCAGCGTTTGCTGCTGGTAGCGGTTGCTAACGATTGGAACCAATCACATAAAACGCTCTCAATCGCTCCTAATCGCTCCCAATCGCTTCAAACCACTGAATTCCAAAAGCTGCTTCCCGCAAGCGTTTGCGTTTGCGGGCGATTGCGGTTGGAATTTTTTTTTTTTTCGTAAAAACCTTAAAAGAAATCAATGATAATAAATTTTTTTTTTGTTATATCTTCTATCTAACCATTTTACTCATTAAAGATGGGAGAAAATGAAATACGGATACGATTGCAGAGATTATAAAATAAACAATTAGAAGAAATAATATTTCTGCTGTCAAAAAAAATAATAATAATAATATTCCAATTAACAATAATCTAGAAAACTTGATGTAAATTTAATGGCACATCGTACATAAGTTCAAAAAAATCTAAATAAATATAATATTTCATCAGAAATTTAAGAAAATAAGATTATTTGTGAAAATTATTAAAACAAATCACCAGTGACTCTTCTCAGCTCTCACTTGACCATTCCTACCGATGCAACTACTGACCCACGATCTAAGATAAAAGAGAAAAGATCTACGATCTAAAGCATATATTTTGTCATTTATCAAATTACTTGATTAAATTTTTGGTGTAAAGCCAAATGCATAAAGGAATAAGTATTTCAATATGAAATTTATTTGTTTTTTGAGTAATTATTTTAGTATGTTTTAATAAATTTTAATTATAAATCAAGTTTAATAAAAATTTGGTGTTTTAAACATTTATATATTATATCACATTTATTATGTTCCAACCGCTGGTCAACCAGTCGTAAACCTCCCGCAAACGCACCAATTTTAAACCGCTAAACCAGTCGTTCAAAACGCTTAATAACGCTTGAAACCGCAATCGCCCGCTTCCGCAATCTCCTGCAACCGCATGTCAACCATAGCAAAACACCATCAAACGCTATATTTTAGTGCTATCAATACCTCAATTTCTTGTAGTGTTACATTTACAATGTACAGACAACTTCCCTTGCTTCTGTAAAGTGTGGAGAGAAAGGCCATGTATATTATATATAGTGAAGAACTCACACAACAAAGTTCAAAAGTTTTGGGGACACTGGTGTAATGGAACCAAAAAAGATATACAAAAACAGGAAAAGAAACTTATGGTTTTAGTTTGGTGTGATATTTGCAAGTTGATATTCTGCATTTTACATAATGCCAATATTGGGAAGACAAATGTGTGAATTGATGTGTCTATCTAACCCCGCAAGGCATATTATACAGTGTCAATAAGTGTGACGAAAAACATTGAAAGATGTTTTGGTTATTGTTGTAGATGGTGCATTTTTTTTATGTTAAGGAAGTACGTTACATCCCATATAATCAGGTCTCCCATGTGCACATGTCATTAATCAGTAATAGCTTAAAAGCTCAACAACATTTGTATCAAGTTATTCTTATGCCGTAGATATTCTAATTAACAATAAATGTTATCTAAGAGCTGCATGTAATAATAATCCACCTCTTGTGTACTATAGGAGCTCAACCGTAATACCATGCACTTTTAGCCTTTATCCAATTCATTATTTATTATCAAGAAATTACTTAATTCCTTTCAGTTTAAAAAATTCTTTCCAATTAAACAAATTTTATTAGTCCATTTAATTTCGATTTAAAATTGTAAATTCACATTAACTGTATTGTGATTAGAGTAGATTCGAGTTTAAATTGTTGATCCGAAGTCAATTTTGAATCCGAGTGCACTCACACTGGGACTTTTGATTAGGCCTGCGAATTCGATTTATTCGGTTAATTCGGGTCGGTTTATTCGGTTATTGGATTATTTGGAATCTGAAAACTCTAACGAATCTAACTGACTAATCGATCGGTTTGGTTCAGTTCGGACACGGTTATTTCGGTTTGGAGATTCGGTTATTTCGGTTTTTAGTTAGCCTTGTCAATAAACCAACAATATCGAACAAACACAACAACAACTAAATAGAATATGATTCATGACATTTAACTTCTTAAGATAGCATACAAGTCATGTTTACAAAAAATAACAAGTTCAAGTGTTCATCAGTCAATCCTACTTCTCTTATACATAAAGAGACTATGGGAGACAATTTACAAAAAAACCACACTTACAAAAGTCTCCATGAAGGTCACAAAGATATTAGGAGACAATTGCCAAAAGTTAAGTCAATTGCCAAAAGTTAATAGAGAGAATGAGAATTGACAATATACCAATGATCCTTTCCTCTTACCTCTAGGCATTTGGTATATTATCATTCTCTACTTACTTCATTCCAAAAAATAGTTAACTGTTATGAGTTTTTTTATGCAAAAGACGTAGAGAAAGAGAGACAACCTTTTACTATCATTATTTGGTTCTAGTCTCCCTTGTTCTTCTCTAGATCACGGATCCGCAATCGGATGAGTCGCATTCTGTGTAGCTGCACAAGGAAAATGTTGCAAAATTAGTCATTAATCCACAAAAAAGTAATGAAAAAGGTAAGAATTAAGAGAAATGGGTTACCTAAGGACTCATGAAACTGCAATTCTTCAAACATCTGAACTAAGCTTGCTAATTTCTCTGCTTGAATGGTATTCCTCAGCCACTGTTGGGTGCAAACCAACGACTCGACCATAAAAGGTGACATAGAACTGCGATACGGGTCCAAGATCCGACCACTTGTGCTAAATGCGGATTCAGAAGCAACCGAAGACACTTGAACAGCAAGGATATCTCTAGCTCGCTCAGATAAAACTAGGAATTTAGAACTATTTCGCCCCCACCAAGATAGAACATCAAAGTCCAATCCCAAAGCAGTTGGAGTCCTTGGCACTGGTTTCTCCAACAAGTAAATATCTAGCTCACTGCTACATTCTTCATTTGTGCATTCAGCCACCATCTCAGAGTACAGCGTATCCATCCTCTCATAACCATCCTCATCCGACAAATCATACAGATCACTTGCTGGTACTCCAACATCAACTACGACTCCACCAGTAGTTGGTACAACTTGTTCACTTACGCTCAACTTCATCACATACTCTGCATACATCTTCTTCATCACACCCTTAATTGATGATCTTAGATGAGTACTTTCGACACTGTCTTTTCCATAAAGCTTGTCGAAGCAAAGACCAGCAAACTGCATCTTGTTTCTGGGATCAAACACACTTGCGATGATGACAAGCGGATTCATGTTTAGGAGACCATCCCAATATTTTTCAAACTTACTCCTCATCATCGTCGCCTCTGTCTTTAGCAGCACATCACCATTGGTGCTTAGATTGATAAGATTCCTCTCAATGGTCACAATCTCATTATAACAAATAGTAGAGGTCACTGATTTGCTGGCTGAGAAAGAAAAAGTGCAGTTGAAAAAGATCTTCAAGAACTTAACTAACCTCTGCACTTGATCTCAATCAGCAAAAGTAGGAGGACCAACACGCTTCTGCCCTGGGAATTCAGCTTCATCACCATTCTCCTCACTATTCTCTTCAGTCTCCATGAAGTAGTCGTTATACAACTTGTCTTCAGTCAACATCTTCTCAAATGCAACCCGGAACTTGTTTGCGGCTGTCAGCATTAGATAGGTTGAATTCCACCTAGTAGCAACATCGAGACACAAACTACCTCTACCTACGTTTCCTGTGTCGACCCTCAACAGAAATGATTTCAACCGATCACCTGATGATCTCACATACTTAATCGCATTTCTGATGGACACTATACTCCTTTTTGCTTTGGATAAACCATCCCTCACTATCAAGTTGAGGACATGCGCACAGCACCGCATATGAAGATAATCACCATTACTAACTAAAGCATCAGGTCCTCTCATGATCAAAGCATCAGTGAATACCCTTAGAGCCTTGTTACTGTGAAGACCTTCTCAATTCCCCATTCTTCAAGACAGGCTACCAAGTGCTCAGCAATTGTATCACCTTTGTGATCTGTCACTGGCTTGAAACTGATGATCCTCTTCTGCAACTTCCAATCTCTGTCAATCCAGTGAGCTGTTACCACCATGTAGCTACAAGAAGTCGTGGGAGCTACCCATATATCGGTTGTCATAGACACTCTGCTTCTCCTTACCAAACAGCTCCTTCAAAGATCCTTTCTCTCTCAGAAACATACTGTATATATCTAATGTGGATGTCTTCCTGCAATGGACCGTATACATGGGAAGCATGTTGCTGCAAAATCTCCTAAAACCCTCGGACTCCAAAAATGCAAACGGCAGCTCATTAAGAACGATCATCTCATTCACATACCTTCTGAACAAAGCTTGATCATACTTGATTGCAGTCATTACACCACTGCTATCACCAGCCAACACACTCTGAGTACCACTCTCTAGATGCATCTTGTACAACTTACACCTACTAATGTGATTCTTCATTGCACTTGTTCCATGAATCACTGTGTCACATCCTAGAGGTTGACCACAATACCGACAGTTGGTGAGGGCCTGATCATGTGCTTGCTGAATAAAATGCTCCCAAACCGGAGATCTATGAGCTGGCTTTTTCCTCGGTTGAGACGGTACAGTAGAAGTTGTAGCCTGAGTTTGTCTTCTCTTCCCACCAACTGGAGAAGCTGTCGGACCATCATCAATCTCTTCTCGTAGAACCGGGTCAATGTTCTCTTCCCCAGAATCATGAGACATCTGTTAAAAACAACAAGTGAAAAAGATCAATCCAAGTCTAAGGACTAACACTAACAGTATAAACAAAAGCAAAGATCAGTCCAAAGCAAAGAATGAAACCAAACCCAACACATACTTAGTTCTTTCTATAACTATCGGACATCAAAAGCAAAGAATGAAACCAAACCCAACACATACTTAGACACAAACCAAACCCAAGACATCAAAACATTAGACATCAAAACAAGAACAAGAGCTAATGTTTCTATAACTATCGGACATCAAAAGCAAAGAATGAAACCAAACCCAACACATACTTAGACACAAACCAAACCCAAGACATCAAAACATTAGACATCAAAACAAGAACAAGAGCTAATGTTTCTATAACTATCGGACATCAAAAGCAAAGAATGAAACCAAACCCAACACATACTTAGACACAAACCAAACCCAAGACATCAAAACATTAGACATCAAAACAAGAACAAGAGCTAATGTTTCTATAACTATCGGACATCAAAAGCAAAGAATGAAACCAAACCCAACACATACTTAGACACAAACCAAACCCAAGACATCAAAACATTAGACATCAAAACAAGAACAAGAGCTAATGTTTCTATAACTATCGGACATCAAAAGCAAAGAATGAAACCAAACCCAACACATACTTAGACACAAACCAAACCCAAGACATCAAAACATTAGACATCAAAACAAGAACAAGAGCTAATGTTTCTATAACTATCGGACATCAAAAGCAAAGAATGAAACCAAACCCAACACATACTTAGACACAAACCAAACCCAAGACATCAAAACATTAGACATCAAAACAAGAACAAGAGCTAATGTTTCTATAACTATCGGACATCAAAAGCAAAGAATGAAACCAAACCCAACACATACTTAGACACAAACCAAACCCAAGACATCAAAACATTAGACATCAAAACAAGAACAAGAGCTAATGTTTCTATAACTATCGGACATCAAAAGCAAAGAATGAAACCAAACCCAACACATACTTAGTTCTAACAAGTAACAACACATACTTAGTTCTACTTCTAACTATAACTATCAGACATCAAAAGCAAAGAATGAAACCAAGAACAACAAATCCTAGAGCTATACAACGAATCAAAGACGGACAACAATAAAATTCTATTACACGATGCTTTAGAACAAAAGGATTAAGACAAAAGAACTTACACTGAAGATTAAACACAAGGTTGATCGGGACAACACATGATCGGATCAGAAACTCGAGAATCTCTTTCTCTGTCGCCGCTAAGAGGAAGAGTTTAGATAGATTAGGTTTAGGGTTAGAACTAATAAACTAAACCGGTGTATTAGCTTATATACCTAGGGTTAAATTTCGGGTTTTCGTCGGTTTTGTCTCTCCGAACTGAAATTCTTTGAAAACCATTCCGATCGGAATCAAAAAACAAATATAACCGAACCGAATTGTCCGAATCTCGGTTCGATTCGGTTCGGACAATTCGGTTTGGTTTGGATTCCCAAGCCTACTTTTGATCATAGAAAAATGCACTTGGATCAAGCTCATTTAGAAGATGCTCGATCGAGACCTTCCATTTAGACCGTCCCCAATGTTATATACCTGTGAGTTCAACCTTGATCTAATTGCTTCTGTGAACTCTCGGACTTCATAGGATAACATAAGACTTCCAAAAAAATAGAAAAGTCAGCTCAAATTCTTTAGGGAGTGTTCACACCAAGAAAACCCACATGAACGAAGACTTTTTTAACCACGTTCAAACTAGGCCAAGCCGTACTAACATTGTAAAACACTAAATGCACGTGGCTTTATTATGAAAAGAAAGAACTCCAAGGTGTCCTCTAGCAGCCCATAAGTTTCCATTTTCTCCTAGACATAGGCTCCTCTCCTTCTTCCTTGTTTCTCACACTTTTTTTTATCAATAAACTTTGAGTTTTCTTTCAAGCAATTTCCTTAGAGTTTTGGTTACTGGCTTTGTCGGTTTCGTTAAGTATTGTGCGCGTCCCTTTATTTAAGAATCGATTGAGCCATGTCTTTCTGTTGTGTGGAATACCCCTACGAAAGCCATGCCCAGCCTCATTTGTCTTGGTCTCATCACACCCAAGCCAGATTCCACCTCTACCTTTCAATTCACCCATTTTCCAAGTCTCTTCAAGCCTGAAATCATTGATAAATAACCCATACTATTTTTGGATGCTTGATTTTTTAAAAATACTTATAAATAACAAAATGAATCACAATATTTTTTTTTTATAATGTCTAGGTAATAACTAAATTTTTCAAGTCTAATTGACTAACTTCAATAAAATTCCCTAGATCACTTTTATACTTATTAGGAAACATGTGCATCCAACCCAAAACCAATAGGTAATAAATGGAGTGGTCTATGATCCTTATATATTACCCCAAGGAATAAATCCCAACCGATATGGGATTCTAATAGGCATTCTCGAGATGTGGGTGGGATACAGTCCAACAGGAAACTGTCCAAGCCCAACATCTCGAAAATACAACAACACATGCCACTTATATGGGCCACATAGGTGAGAAACTATTTATTTGTGGAAAATTGTTTGTTGGACCTAAGCATAGAGTATGATATTATATTAAGAAACATGGACTTGATTAATTTCTTAATCAAATTTTACAACGTTGTTTCAAATAAAATTAATATGTGCATGACACAGAATAAAACCTTATGTCTATATTGTTTCTAGAAAAATACTTAGGTTGAACCTTTGTATTCACTCCCTCCCCTCTCAACCAATCAAAATGTTCTATCTAATATTTTATTTAAAAATAAATCAAAATAAAATTGAAAAACAAAACAAATTAAAGAAACATATTTTGTATACTTTTATTTAAAGAAAGTTAAATATTGGCTTGGTTTAGATTTTACAATTAAACAAGTTCATATATCGATTTGGGTTTATAAATAAGAATTAGGGTTTAGACTTTATAATTAAAACGAAATTATATGTCGGTTTGGGTTAATAAATAAGATGGTTAGGGTTTAGATTTCATAATTAGAATAAAATTATATGTCGGTTTGGGTTTACAAATGAGATGGTTAGGGTTTATATTTTACAATTAGAACGAAATTATATGTTGGTTTGGGTTTACAAATGAGATGGTTAAGGTTTAGATTTTACAATTAGAACAAAATTATATGACGGTTTGGGTTTACAAATGAGATGGTTAGGGTTAAGATTTTACAATTAGAACAAAATTATATGTCGGTTTAGGTTTACAAATGAGATGGTTAGGGTTTAGATTTTACAATTAGAACAAAATTATATATCGGTTAGAGTTTATAAAACAGCGGTTTAAGTTTCTAATTTTATAATAATGTATACAGATTTTATTTCTTTATTTTATAAAGGGATGAATGAAACCTAGAAATGTCAAACGGGCATGCCCGCGCCCAAACAGGCTGACCGCGATGGTCCCGTCTTTTCAGTGATCCACCGCGGACAGGTCCGCTGCGGGCAGCGGGCGACCTATCAGTGCCCATGCCCGCTCCGCTTATCTTTGCGGACTAACGGGCATGCCTGCGGGCATCTTCTTCTTCTCCTCCACCCAGCTCCGTACGATCGTTACGAGCAAGAAAACAAGAAGCAAAAGGATTCCCTCATTCCATTAGAAAACAGCTACAACAATAGGGTAAAGAAAACAAGAAGCAAAAGGATAGCATTACGAGCAAGAAAAACAAAAGAGCAAAACAATTGGATATAGAAGAAGAAAATGACAGGTTAATAATACCTTATAGAAAAAGGGCCTTTAGCAGCCAAGATAGGAGAACTAATATGCAATTCTTTAACTGTAACAACAGTAGAACAGTCAATACCCCAGTTTGGCTCACTAGATGCATCGTCATCACCTACATAAAAAACCATTTTATAAACAAATCGATATTAGAGATTATAAAAACATGACAAATTCAAACCCAATCACTCGTATAAGATTTTAGAATGCAATATAGTTTGCTTCAAACATAAGCTTTGCCGCAACCTCACCAGAAAGATTCAATACATACAGTTAAGAAACAAGGTCAGTCAGAAAGATACTAAGTCCACAACCACTAACAGATAGTCAGTATTACCTCTTCTTCTTCAATAGCATCTTCCCCCATGCCCCATGAAACACCATCAGCCATGGATGCTTATTGTCTTCCTACTTAGCAAATAGCAACTTATATGTCTTTGCCTCACATCGAGGAAAAAAGATGATTCATGGAACATGTCTCTCAGTCTCAACCGTTTTATGAAAACGTTGGTTGTCATAAACCTCTGCTGCAGCTGCAAGTGCATCCATGCTGTTATGTATATGAACATTTCCCTAAAACAAACAAAGATAACTGAGTATGCAGCGGGTGCTTAATCAACAAGAGAAATGTAACAGCTTCCTCCCATGAAGTCGTTATGCAGGAGCAAATAGAAAACTCCATTACCTTGACTGGAAGCTTAGGCGGCTTATTAAGAACTATAATAGCAGAGTCCTGCAGTAGATAGAAAAGTAAGGTCAAAACTTGTATATAAGATCAACCAAAAGAGACCAGTGTAAAACATTAGCAAATCCAGAAGAGTTTCTCAAACGGAAGTTACCTTGAACCTGACAAGTCTTTGAAGATATGCGATTTCATCTGCGTTTGGATACAAGGTTCCACTTGGTATAGTGTCATATCTCTTAGAAATCCTCATCTCAGCGATTGACACAGGCAACCAAATTTTATCTCCTAATTGCATTACCTCGTTATGCTTTATCTGCAGATAAACGTCTACAATGCTATCACTGTTCTTAAACCCAATCCACAAGAATGATCACACCAACAAAAAAAAAAAAGAACAGAGATCAATTATACATTTCTCATGGGTCTAGCTCCATCTTCTTTCTCTCTTGAAGCATCCCAACGACCTCGAAACACCATTTGAACCTACCACAAAGGAATAATCCATATAAAATAATTAACAGAACAAAGAGTTGAAGACCACAAAATTTCAAAAAACCAACCCAATCAAGTAACTTACAACAAATCTAAATTAATGAACTAATGAATCATCAAAACCTGAATCTCGGCTAAATTACAACAAAAAAAAAAACAGACAAAAGTACCTGTCGTGGCTACAAGATAGCTCTTCTTACACTCATGGCGGCAATTTTTTGGCTTGCAACGGCTTAGACTCATGGTAGCAATTCACGTCAATTGATATGCCATCTCTTGATCATTGGTTCATTTCGTACCGTTCTTCACTCAACTTCATAAGAAAAATCTCCCAATTCATGGAGAATTCAAGATGAATTGACACAGGTTGGAAGAACCGGAGAAGACAAAAGATTCTTTAGACCACCCGCAAACCCGTGGTCGCAAACGGACAAAACCGCCTGACCCGCAAACCAAACGGGTCGAGTCCGCGAAACCCGCTCTTTTTTAGGCATCAATTTAAAGGTCCAAGTCCGCCCTGCTAAATGACATATCGGGCATGGCCCGCAGACTTTAGACCCGTTTGACATCTCTAGGTGAACCAAGTATGTCTTTTGGTTCTATATAATTAATACTATATCACTTTTATTTATGATTAATTTCCTAATTAAATTTTACAACGTCATTTTAAATAAATTAATCCGTGCTTGACACGGAATAAACCTAATTTCTATATTGTTTCTATTATTAAGAAAAAAAATTCTTAACTACAACTTTTTTTTGGGTATCTTGATAACCTTAAAACAAATAAATCATCATCTTATACAAAACAAAAAATGAGGAGTATGAATTTCAAAATAATAAGAGCATCTTTATAGGGGGAACTATTTTAGGTGTTCTTAGAGTAAAAATATTATGAAAATAATGTAAGATCAGTAGTTAAGATCTTTTGTTAAAAAGTTAGTTATTGGGAGAACGTGTTTAAGATCATAAGATTTAATAATATAATATTCTTAAACATATTACAATTATAAAAACTTATAAAATAACATTAAATTGCAAACTTATAAAACTTTTGCTAAAATTCAAAATACAATACCAAATTTTTATGAAACAACAAAAACATTAAAGATAAAAAAAAAACATATTACTTAATTAAAGCACACAAACATTTTATTTAATTAATATATAGTTTAATGTCCAAATTTATTTCATATATTCTTAATCAGATCCTCTTTTAATTTGTGAAAAATTGTTTGCAAAAAATTGTATCCATTCACAGCTTGCCACATCAGCTTAGAACTGAGCCAAAATCAGTTCTACATCAAGAACTAAAAAAAGTGTTTAAAACCACTATTCATTATTTTTCTATTTTTTTTTGGGCTAAGAACACCCCTCATGTTCTCCCTATAAGGGCATCTTTATAGGCAAAACAGTTTTTGGTGTTCTTAGATTAAATATATTAGAAAAATAATCTAAGATCAGTAGTTAAGATCTTTTGCTAAAAAATTAGTTATAGGGAGAACATGTATAAGATCTTAAAATTTAATAATATAATATTATTAAACATATTACAATTATAAAATCTAATAAATTTGGTATATAATATTAGAATTAAACTTATTACAATTATATAATATTCTTAATTATATTCTTAAACTTACAAACTTATAAATTATAAAAGAACATTTAAAACTGTGCTTTGTAGCTATGCTTTGTAGTCACGGAGTGCGTTCTCAAACAATTTCAAGGACCTCTTTGAGTGAGCATCAGCGACTGCTTTCATGGCATCCAGGTCAGGGCCAACGTACTGGAGTCCAGCCTTTGAGGAGATTATTCCTGCAACATCATCAATGAGAAGTGAAGTTTGCTCTCCAGCAAGTCAATGTCGACCAGAAGGAGCTTATCATCTAATCTCCTAACCTCTTTAACCAAAGTACTCAACAGCGCCAAAGCTTCAAGGTCCTCTAAAACTTGGTACAGTATGGAAATAGCCTCAGAGCTGTTGGCTTCTTGAGCCAGAGAAATCGTCTCTGTGGTAGCAGGATATGTAACCATTGTGGTGGTTTTTGTGCAAACTCAAATCCCTGCAACATTAAGCGCCATAGATATGTTAAAATATTTATCTGATCAGACTTATTCCTACTATGTAGATTCACATCATTACAAAAAAAACGAACAAAAGGTATTGATACAATAACAATATAATCAGAGTATCACTGTCCTCTGTATATATGATCAAGACAAGCCTAGAGATCTAACACATACAAAGCTAAAACGAGGCAAAAATAAAGCAACACAAGAGCTGAATTACGAAGCTTAGTTCAGTAAGATGTGAATCACAGAGACAAAGTTCAGTAATTTACTAACTATTCAGTTCGAATCATCTACTTATAAGATCCATTCAATTACCTACCAGCATCGGAATCTGATTGTCTCCACTAAGGTAAACTAAATCGAACACAGCTAAACCCTAGAACTATCGAGAAAGAGAGAGAAGAACCAGATTTGATTTTATAAGAAATCCAAACAATACGAATACCAAAAACCCAGAAGTTAATAGATCTGATGACACAATATCGAAGACAAAGAGAAATACACTGAAATTTCATCCCAATTTGAGTAAAAGCAACAGAATAAGCTGCATTCACATCGATTTCAGTGTATTTCACCATCATAGTCAAAGCCAAAACCATCAAACAATAAAACACAATGATCATAGACATCGAGCCAACCAAACCAATAAACCACAGCTTTTAGAATGAGTAAACCCCACAACGACGATAAACACAATAACACAAACAGTGACAATGGAAGTAATAAAATTCAACCAAGAAGTCCTCTTTGTTCCACTCATGGCAATACCATTAGCAACTAAAAGCACAGCAATAGAAACCGGAGCAAGAAGATCAAACCCTTTAGCAAAGGAATCGACTTTAATCCGAAAATAATTAGAATCATTCTTGACCAAACTACCTAGATACGAAGACCATGACCTCCCTAATCCAGCAGCACCAACGATAGCCTCAAGCAATATATTCCCAGCAGCAATAAAGGTTATAAAATCCCCTAATTCAACCCTAAGATAAGAGAAAGAGCTTCCAGCGACAGGAATCTCAACTCCAAACTCAGCATAACAGAGTGAGAGCAAAGCAGAGACACTTTTGGCCGGAATACTAACCTTAGTTGGCGAAGATGTAGAAGTCGAAGCTTCGCCGTTTTCTCTCTTTTCATCGCAAAACCTATATGCGATTTGGAAGAGGAAGAGAAATGAAAAAATTTCTCAGTTGCAAAAAAATTGTTTCCAATCAGAAAACAACACGTCACACAAGAACAACCCAACAACAGTTCTGAAATAAGAACATGTTTTACGATCTTAGCATACTTTTTAATTTTTTTCAAATAAAAAAAACCTAAGAACACCCCTAAAAATATACCGATAAAGATGGCCTAAAGATGGTCCTGTTTTTAATAAATTAAATTCAGACCATTTAAAAAATGGCCTAAAGATGGTCCTGTTTAGGAATATAAAAAATGGAAGGGTTCCGGTCGGGTCGGATCAAGTGCGGGCGACCCGGATCCGTTTTTAATTGCCGCCCCCATAAGGTCCTTAGGTAAAAAACCCTCAAAAACCTAATGCTTCTTTCTTCTTCGCCTCCTCCTCTTCTTCTTCTTCTTCATCTTCATCTCTCATCTCCGTCTCAGGGAGAGTGTTCACTTCCCCTTCAACCGTCATGCTTGAGTACCGTTGCAGCTCCGTTGACTGGAAACCATCTCCGGTGGTAGCCCTAGTTAACAGCGCCGACGACTCTCAAGTCGCCGCGGCTCGCGAGGACGGTTCTCTTGAAATCTGGCTCGTCTCCCCCGGCGCCGTTGGATGGCACTGTCAACTCGTACGTACTCTACGGTTTCCTCTTTGGAAAAACCCTAGTTCTTCTCTTCCGATTTAAGCTATTCTTTTAGCAAAAATCGAATTGGATTCGTGAAGTATGTCGAGTTGATTTGTGTTTTTTTTTTTGGTTTTTTATTTTAATTTCCGGGGTTAGACTATCCATGGCAATCCAAATTCGAGAATCTCGTCTCTTGCGTGGTGCCGTGCTGGTTCTAATGGGCTGCCTTCTGGTCGTCTGTTTTCTTCTAGCATCGATGGCTCCATTTCTGAATGGGATCTTTTCGATTTGAAGCAGAAGGTTTTAACATCTCTCAATGTCTCATACTTCAGGTTCTCTTATTTACAGTGTTTTTTTTTGTCGTATTTAGATTTTTGTTTAAATGCAGATTGTGCTGGAGTCAATTGGAATCTCAATCTGGCAAATGGCGTTGGCTCCGGTTAATCTACCCTCAGTTGATGTAGAAGGTAAAGCTAAAGAGATTGAGAATGGATACTNAAAAATATACCGATAAAGATGGCCTAAAGATGGTCCTGTTTTTAATAAATTAAATTCAGACCATTTAAAAAATGGCCTAAAGATGGTCCTGTTTAGGAATATAAAAAATGGAAGGGTTCCGGTCGGGTCGGATCAAGTGCGGGCGACCCGGATCCGTTTTTAATTGCCGCCCCCATAAGGTCCTTAGGTAAAAAACCCTCAAAAACCTAATGCTTCTTTCTTCTTCGCCTCCTCCTCTTCTTCTTCTTCTTCTTCTTCATCTCTCATCTCCGTCTCAGGGAGAGTGTTCACTTCCCCTTCAACCGTCATGCTTGAGTACCGTTGCAGCTCCGTTGACTGGAAACCATCTCCGGTGGTAGCCCTAGTTAACAGCGCCGACGACTCTCAAGTCGCCGCGGCTCGCGAGGAGGGTTCTCTTGAAATCTGGCTCGTCTCCCCCGGCGCCGTTGGATGGCACTGTCAACTCGTACGTACTCTACGGTTTCCTCTTTGGAAAAACCCTAGTTCTTCTCTTCCGATTTAAGCTATTCTTTTAGCAAAAATCGAATTGGATTCGTGAAGTATGTCGAGTTGATTTGTGTTTTTTTTTTTGGTTTTTTATTTTAATTTCCGGGGTTAGACTATCCATGGCAATCCAAATTCGAGAATCTCGTCTCTTGCGTGGTGCCGTGCTGGTTCTAATGGGCTGCCTTCTGGTCGTCTGTTTTCTTCTAGCATCGATGGCTCCATTTCTGAATGGGATCTTTTCGATTTGAAGCAGAAGGTTTTAACATCTCTCAATGTCTCATACTTCAGGTTCTCTTATTTACAGTGTTTTTTTTTGTCGTATTTAGATTTTTGTTTAAATGCAGATTGTGCTGGAGTCAATTGGAATCTCAATCTGGCAAATGGCGTTGGCTCCGGTTAATCTACCCTCAGTTGATGTAGAAGGTAAAGCTAAAGAGATTGAGAATGGATACTCGAGTGAGAAATCGAATGATGAGGAAGAGAGTGGTGGAAGTGAAGAAGATGATGATTCTGACTCTGATGAGTTTCATGAGCTAGTATCAGAGGATACAGATAGGCTCCTTGCTGCTGCTTGTGATGATGGCTGTGTGAGACTGTACCGTATCTCTGACTTTGACAAGTTAACTTACTATAGATCATTGCCTAGGGTTAGTGGTGAGACATCTTCACCACCCCCTTTCACTATTATTAATAATTTCCATTCTCTATCTTTTTTGTTTACTTAGCTTTATGGAAATGTATCTCTGCAGGACGTGCTTTAAGTGTAACATGGAGTCCAGATGCAAAGAGGATATTTTCCGGTGGCAGTGATGGGTGAGTTTGATAGATTTCATTAAAGATCTATGTTTATATGGATAGGTAGGTGTTAATAAGTTATTCTGAGTAACTTTCTTCTGTGGCAACAATCATTTGTAGGCTGATAAGATGCTGGGACGCAAACTCCTGTCAAGAGGTATACAGAATTACAGTTGGTCTTGGAGGACTGGGAAGTAGTTCTGAGATCTGTGTTTGGTCACTACTTTCTTTGAGGTACATATGATGATAATGTTTGACTTTTAACATTGTTTGCTTTTATATTTCTTGTACTGAGGATATATATTCTTACTCTAGGTGTTCAGTTCTTGTGAGTGGAGACAGTACCGGAACTGTACAATTTTGGGATAGTCAGTTTGGTACCCTTTTGGAATCACACTCTAATCACAAAGGTGATGTCAATACCCTTGCAGCAGCCCCCAGCCATAATCGAGTCTTTTCTGCTGGTGCGGATGGACAGGTAAATGAAATTACTCGAATGCAGTAATTGTTATAGAATAGATTTAACCGATGATTTTTAGAATGTAGTTGATTATGTATCAGATTATCAAGGTTAAATCTATTTTTTTGTTGATTGGAATTATTACTTTTACTAGGAACAAATACTTTGACCAATTGTAGAAATTAGAAATATGTATCAGAAGAGTGCTTTTCTCAAATGTTTCTTATGTTTTTTTATTGCAATGGTTTTCAACATTCTACTTCTCTGATCTCTTATCTGTAGGTTATTCTTTATAAGCTCTCCGGTAGTACTAACAGTTCTCAAGAATTGAAACCTTCTCAGAAATGGGATTATATTGGTTATGTAAAGGCTCATACCCATGACATCAGAGCTCTTACAGTTTCTGTACCAATTAGTCGAGAAGGTAAGAGTCACATTGAGATTATATTATTCAAAATTTTTAGGATGTCCTGTTATATATGCTCTGCAATCAAATTTCTTTTCGGATGCATACTTTAGCCAATAGACACACCCACCCACATATATCTAAAAGCTGGTGGGTCTTTAGTTATTGAATCACTACTAAGTCCCATTATTTTGCAGATCCTTTTCCGGATGATATATTGCCAGATAAAATAAGTCGTAAACATCGCAAAAAGGGAAAGCCAGTTGACTTTACTTATCATAAATGGGCTCATTTGGGTGTCCCGATGCTTATTTCTGCTGGTGATGATGCAAAACTTTTTGCATATTCAATTCAGGAATTTACCAAGTTCTCTCCACATGATATATGCCCTGCGCCTCAGAGAGTACCCATGCAAATGGTACATAATTCGGTGTTCGATAAGACTTCTCTTCTCCTGGCTCAGGGTATTAGTACTTTAGATATTCTTCGACTTAACGTAAGCAGTGATTCTAGTGGACGTGCCTCAACAAAGTCATTGGTTCGTGTTAAGAGTAGAGACTCCAGGAAGATCATATGCAGTGCAATTTCTAACACTGGATCACTTTTTGC
>NC_025686.1:11473507-11475162 GCF_000633955.1 Camelina sativa
AAGTCGTAAACATCGCAAAAAGGGAAAGCCAGTTGACTTTACTTATCATAAATGGGCTCATTTGGGTGTCCCGATGCTTATTTCTGCTGGTGATGATGCAAAACTTTTTGCATATTCAATTCAGGAATTTACCAAGTTCTCTCCACATGATATATGCCCTGCGCCTCAGAGAGTACCCATGCAAATGGTACATAATTCGGTGTTCGATAAGACTTCTCTTCTCCTGGCTCAGGGTATTAGTACTTTAGATATTCTTCGACTTAACGTAAGCAGTGATTCTAGTGGACGTGCCTCAACAAAGTCATTGGTTCGTGTTAAGAGTAGAGACTCCAGGAAGATCATATGCAGTGCAATTTCTAACACTGGATCACTTTTTGCCTACTCCGACCAAATCGGCCCCAGTCTGTTTGAGTTGAAGAAAAATGAATTTGTAAAGAGTCCATGGAGTGTCAGTAGAAGGCGACTTCCTGAACTTCCATTTGCGCATTCCATGGTTTTCAGTTCAGACTGCTCTCACCTAATAATAGCAGGGCATGATAGAAGGATATATGTATGTTGCTGGATTTGTGCTATTAATCAGTAGTTCTCATGTTTGAATTATGTGTATTGTTTGAATTTACCCTAACTTCTGTATCATGATTTTCTTGGCAGACTATTGACATTAGTAGTTTGGAGCTAGTATATACATTTACACCATCTCGAGAGGAGCATGATGACGAAGCTCCACCAAAGGAGCCTCCGATGACAAAATTATATACCAGCTCAGATGGTCAGTGGCTAGCTGCTATCAATTGCTTTGGGGACATCTATGTATTCAACCTGGAAACACAAAGGTTGGAACTTGGCGAAGCCTTGCTTGCTTAACTCCAGCTGATTGTACTTTTGTATTGACGTTTTTATTCTGATGTTGGCTTTGATTGACAGGCAGCACTGGTTCATATCAAGGCTTGATGGTGCATCTGTTGCAGCTGCTGGTTTTCATCCTTGGAATAACAATGTGCTTGTGATCTCAACCTCCTCGAATCAGGTCTTTGCTTTTGATGTTGAGGCTAGACAGCTAGGCAAGTGGTCGATGCTAAACACATATGTTCTGCCAAAGAGGTATCAAGAATTTCCTGGCGAGGTAATTGGACTCTCATTCTCCCCGTCGCCAAATTCATCGTCTGTGATAGTTTACAGTTCCAGGTACTGGTTGCACTATATAGCCTAGTCAAACTGCAATCTACACTTATATAAAACACACATAAACATCTATAATCGTAAAACTTCATATTTTTATTTGCATAGCAGGGCGAAGTGTTTGATCGACTTTGGAAAGCCTGTGGAAGAAGATGAAGAGAATGGGTTACCAAATGGCAATCTGTCTAAAACGCTAGAAGGTAAACTTGTCAACATGGGCTTGAAAAAGGGGAAGGGTACAAACCGAAAACGTAGGTTAGAAGAGTATCAGTTGGAGGGTAAGAGTAACGAGAAGAAGAACTTTGAAATATTACCCTCAAAGCATCCAGTTTTATTCGTGGGTCACCTTTCTAAAAATTCGATCCTGGTGATAGAGAAACCGTGGATGGATGTCGTCAAGAGTTTGGATACTCAACCAGTGGACAGACATATTTTTGGAACTTAGAAGACTAAGGGATTTGTTTGTCTGAAGAAGA
>NC_025686.1:11481470-11486934 GCF_000633955.1 Camelina sativa
TAGAAGAGTATCAGTTGGAGGGTAAGAGTAACGAGAAGAAGAACTTTGAAATATTACCCTCAAAGCATCCAGTTTTATTCGTGGGTCACCTTTCTAAAAATTCGATCCTGGTGATAGAGAAACCGTGGATGGATGTCGTCAAGAGTTTGGATACTCAACCAGTGGACAGACATATTTTTGGAACTTAGAAGACTAAGGGATTTGTTTGTCTGAAGAAGATGGCCAATGACCAATTTTTTGTTTGTCTGGTTTGAGGATACACCAAGTAGAAAGGCCGATAGAGATGTGGAGTTTGAAGAAACAAACTGTTCTACTTTTCTTTCTTTTTTCCCTTTTGTCTTTTTAACTATTGATGAATCCAATATGTTGTGTAATGTCGCCTCAGGAAATGAATTTTGTTTCAACATTAGTTGTTTTCTTTTGACACCCAGTTTGGGTCTGAATTTTTACATTGCAAAATCGATCAAACACTGTTTAACCTTTTGAAAGGTTCATCTAGAAAACGGTTAAAATCAACTTTAATTATTTGTCTTTTTTTATACTTAAACTTCAATACCCTGCAAATAACAACAATCTGAACTGTATTAAAATTTAACTTTGTTATCTAAACTATATAAAATGTTGTCAATTTCAACCTCTGTTCGAACACTGTTGAGTCAGACGGTCCGTGACATCGACGTAGCAGTGGGAATTACCAAAACTACGTCGTTTTGGTCATTTTTGAGTGTGTTGTAGTAAAAAATGACCAAAAATGAAGTTTCACAACACACCCGAAAACAGACTCCAATACTTGATTTTTTTGTCAAACGCTTTGTTTTTTACCACAACATACCTAAAAATGATCAAAACAACTTAGTTTTGGTAATTCCCATTGTCATGTGGATGTCATAGATCGTCTGACTCAACATCGATAACTCTGATTTAATACTGTTCGAACATAAGTTGAAACTGTTAACATTTTATATAGTTTAGCGTTACTCTGCGTAATAGAGATTTTATTCCATGATGACAAAAAAAAAATAGTGACAGATTAAAGTTAATGTAGTAGCAGATTCATAATTTATTTGTTTACACTACGAAAAAGCCATAACTATTTTTTCTAAATTACGATTCTAGAGTTTGTATCTAAACATTTATTTGATGCACGTGTACGGATGTAGCTACATGTGATGAAATGAAACACATACTCACACGCTTCATAGATGTATATATACAAAATTAGAAAACTAATTATAAAATATATAGTTACAAATTTTGATTTACATGTGTATAATTTTATTATTTAAATAGTAACTAAGGTGAAAACTGTTGAAACAATTTTTTTTTGATCAAGCATGCATATATTAATTTTTGATCAAGCATGTACGAATTGTTCTTGATCAAGTAATTGTGATTTTTTTTTTTAATTTCTTAAGATTATTAAGTAATTTATATTGTTATTTTTTCAATTTTCAGGAAATAGTTATCATCCAAAAGACAGTGAACACATAATTTCAAAATTTCAATGGTAAGAAAATAGCTTTAAGTCATATAAAAATAAAAATAAATCAATTGGTTAAAAATTTATAAAAGATAAAAAATTTAAGTTTACAATTAACCTCATTCAAAATAGGAATAAAAAACAAAATATTTGAAAGAACGTGGGAAAAATATCAAAATAACTGATTTTGATTTTATTTTCAAGTGTTATCTAATTTCATTTGAGAAAATGTCAAAAAAACATCTATACTATTAAAGCTGAAGTACTCACTAGACTCAAATTGGACTATGACTTTGTTTTGGTACGTTTTTTATTAAAAATAATTAGAGAATCACTTAATTTAATTAAATTACCCTATAGTTTCGATTTCACTAAATGACGAAAATACCCCTTGCTCGCCCACTTAATTACCACCGGGTCGGGACGCGGATACTCTTTAACCCGGTAATAGAAGAAAAAAAATCCGCCGATCTGTTTGTACTCCAGATTGATACTATTCGGATCGTGTATTTGGTTTGATTCAAGAACTAGGACCGGACCCGCGCTACAGTGCGGGGGAATATTTTTGTGTTGTTAAAGCTGATAAATAAATAAGATGTTATAGTATCTGTTTATTATACTGTTTCTGTTTGTCCTATTTGCTACTGTTGTTAAAAGCCGATTAAAATAGAGCAATCTTTTCTTTGTCAATATTTTAGATTTTGTACACTATTTTTTTGAAAATATTTGATTTTATTAAAATGAACAAATGTGAAAAAAATATATAATCAAACAGGATATAAATAGAATAAAATAATAATTTACTTAAGACGGGTTGTCAAAACATGAGTAGTCGAAAATTATTTAAAAGCTTGTGTTTATTAATACTAATATGTAAATAATAATATGTATTTGTTTTTCTATTCATCATATACATAGGGAATGTATTCCCCCAATGTGCTGATCATAGTATATATAATTAATTTGTAGTTTATGACTTTTAATTGTGGTTTTGCAAAATGTGTTATAATTTTTGAGTAACAGAAATTAGGCTATATTTTTAATTGCTACACTTAAAAACAATTGGGTCTCGGTTTAACTTTTTGGAGAATTTCGATGTGGGCTTTAATTTGTTGGCCTTTTTTGTAAGATTTTTTTTTAAAACTTTGTCTTGATATCTGAAAAATGAATTGTTTTTCTTTCTTCATTTATTCTACCCAAGAAAACACCTAACGTTTTATCTTCGTATTCGAACCGATCAACCTTAGAACCCTTAGATACTTCGTGAGTTTTGACTCTCGAATTACAGGGTATAATTAAATTCATTACTTCTTCTTTCCACAAAATCTTTTTGAGAAAACTGTGAAATCTGAAAAGGGGAGAAGCAGCAATTAGTCGAAGCAATTCAGTGTGTTTATGGGGTTAAAAAAATTGTCAACCGTATGATTCAGTTTTGACCCACTAGTTTTTCGAACCGGTTAATCAATTCAGTTAAGTTGGTAAGTTGATTTTGATTTTGAATTGCTTTTGTTTATATTGTTTTAATTTTATAGGTCCATACTCATTACCAATCCTGAATTCTGAATTGCTTTTCCTTTTGCTTTTGAATTCCGAATTGATTTGGAACCAAACCTTAAGTAGTGGATCTTTAATATCTTTATTTATTTATTTTCCATCTTAGTTATATTGGTAATGGAAAAGTTTTTCTTGGCTAAGATGCAGTTTGTGCTCTATGATGCTAAGTACGAAATAAGCAAATTATACAGGTGAGGAAATAAGCAATTAAGCAGTTTTTTCTAGATTCTCGCTGGTGTTATCGAATTATCGGCCAAGATAAAATTATAAAAATTCTAATATAATTTTAATTTGTGACTTCTAGCGTAAAATGTGAGACTTCAAGTGAAAACTGAATTCAAGAAACTCGGTTACGTTGATATAAAAACACTAACAGAGCAACCATTGCCCTTGTTAAAGAAATATACGATGTTGCACAAGTTTTATTATAGTTAGATAAATATATATATATATATATATATATATATTTATGCTGTATATATGTAGTAGATACAATAAATTGAGCTGGAATACAGTATATGTTGGCATACAAATGAAATAAGTAATTGTTTATACGAAGCTTATGAGTTACACAAAAGTCGAAACCAAGTAGAAACGTTTATACAAAGCTTATGAGTTACACAAAAATCAAAAATCAAAACATTGTAGCAACGTTTATACAAAGCTTATGAGTTACACAAAAAACAAAAATCAAAACATTGTAGCAACGTTTATACAAAGCTTATAGTTACGACATGTATCATGTAACAATTAGGACAGAGGAGTCACCGATATAGGAAAAGTTCACCCTGTTTTGAATGGTTTGATGGACATAAATCTTTGATAGGAGTGATTGCCGCAGTCATTGGAGAAGGTTTTCTAATAGGAAAAGGGATGAAGCTAAAAAAAGGGATGGTGATTGAACCTTTGAATAGTACAATCCTATTTATAGGTAGAGTTTACGTATCAAGAATTAGGTAAAATTTTATTTGTATATTTTAGGGTATATTCTTCAGATATCCAATTAATGACAATAATGATATTGTTTATAGATGTACTTAATGGTCGATTTTCAGTATAATTCGAATTAAGAAATCTAAGAAAGCGATTTTGGTTGTTTTCCAAATTTGCTAAAGAGATTGCTATCTTAATTATGGGCTTAGTTTTCGTGATAGGGAGGTAAATTAGTATTTGGAATCTTTTTAGTATATTGATGAGATTGATTAGCGTAATGATTGGCTTATTTTACGTGATAGTGCAGTAAATAAGTATTAGGAAAATAACCATATCTCGGCCAATGTCTTTTTTAGATGGTTGTAGCCCATCAAACAGAATGGAACCCATTAAAAACCCAATAAAAACCCACAATTTGTCAAGATATATCCGACTATCTAATTTCGGGTATGTTTTGAAATTAAACCCGACTCAACAAATACTAAAGTCACATTTAACCTTTTATGTAGTTGTTCTGGTTGTTGGCGTGAGGGGCATTTTCGTTTAAAGTGTAAGTTGTACTTCTCTTTTATTAATATAGGGATAATTATTTCTGTCGTCAAACAGAGGTATAATCCCTATAAATAAGGAAACTGGTATCCGAGTATTTAATAGCTTCAGTAATATCAAATATTAACTACTATCATACTTAATCCCTATAATTATTACAAATATTAATAATAATGAGAAATCTTTAATACTTATGGATTGTGACTTTGTTGCTTCCAAAATAATTAATAGACTAGATAATAACCCGCGCTGGTAGCGCGGAGAATTTTTTTTATTTTGTTATTTGTTAATATTATGTTTATGTTGTATTATTCATTTACATGTTATATAATATAGTACTATATGGTGAATTCTTATTCATATTAAACTACTAATATGTAGGCCTCGAAACTACTACCGATACCCTTATTGGACCAGTTTTTCGGTTTGTATCCGTCCCGAAAAAAGGTACCCGCAGCTTTAGGGTCGAGTGAAGGGTATAATAATTATATTATCCATGAATAATGATTGAGTATCGGATATTAATTTAATTTTTGAGCGTCTCGTTACCCGTCTCATTACCCGTTTTATTACCCGACTCATAAATACACGTTAATATTTTGTAGAATAATGTTACTAGCGTGAGGAAATATTTATGTAAATTTGGATTTGTTTGTTACAAAATAATAGTAGAAAATTTATTAATTCTATACATTTTATAAAATCATATATTTAATTTACTTATGGTCATACTCTGATTTCGACCCATAGTTGGTACTACTATTTTGGTTTGGTGCAATATCAAATTCGTTAATTATATATTTGGTAAAGCCAAAAAAATCCAACAAAACATGTATTGACCCGTGATTTGGTATTACAAATTGATGTGATCGTGTTTAGAGATCTTAATATACCAAATTTACAAATTGAAGTTATTGGTATAACATGTTGTATATTAACTTTATAGGT
>NC_025686.1:11487953-11504473 GCF_000633955.1 Camelina sativa
TCTTAGTTTTATAAATAAATTTAAGTTTTATAATTTTCTAAAGAGTTTGTTATTGTTTCCTAAGATTTTTGAAATAATAAATAGAATATGTTTAATTATTTTATTACGTAATTTCGAAATAATTTTATTATTATTTTATTAAATAATTTCGAAATTATTTTATTAATAATTTTTTGTAATCTAGTAAATTAATAATTAGTATTTTTTTGGATAATCATTTTCAGGTTACAACAAAATAATATTAAAATTCTGTTATTATATTTTGTATTAAAATACAGTGTCATTTTGTGTAATATTTTACAAGGAGTAGGGTTATTTGTTTAAAAGGTTGCTTAAATAAGTATATAGATTAAATACGAAATTGTATATAAATGTAAACTTATTTGATTTGCTTTTATATTGTGAGATATTTACGGAAACAACAAATCAAACTTAATACAATTAAATAAATAAAAAAATCATCATTTAGTTTAGATTTTTCAATATTTCCTTAACGAAATTATAGTAATTAATTATGATTAGGATAGATGGAAAGAATAAAAACGCAGAAATTATATATATATTCAGTTGTAAACTAATTTACAGAAAATGTGTACTGTATATCCCGCATTGACTAAATATTTTGGAATATGGTTCATAATCACTATAAATATATGACTAATATGTTTTGAGTACAAATGAGCAGGAAGCATGATTTATCAAGTATCCAAATTTAACAATTTAATTTGGTTCTATATTTGAGCATATTTAAACTTTTAAAAAGTAAACATATTATAATGTATTTACGTTTTTTTTAAAAAGTTTAAGAGATTATAAATATTTAAATTTTTATAGAATGTTTAAATTATTATAAATATTTGAACTTCGTCGAAAGTTTAAAATATTACAATATATTTAAGTCTATAAAATATTTAAGTAATATTAATATTTTTACTCTTAAAAATTTTAAAATATAAAAAAAGTTTGAGTTAAACCGCAAAACAGGTATTTTATCAAACTATAAATTAAATTGGTTTTTTTAAATTTTGCTGAGATTTGATATATCAAATATTATCTTCTAAATGATAACCTAAATATATCTAATCTCACTATAAATACAATGGTTTTTTAATTATACAATGGTTTGTGTAGCCGCTGTTTGTTGTTGTCATCTTGATTCAGTAATTACTAGGTTTTAATCAGGATAATTTTTTTAATTAAAAGATTATTTGTTTATTTGTTTTATTCACTATTTAAGATTTTATAGTTGTATTTTGATGGTTAATAAAAACTAAGATTAAGATTTTAAATTATATATATTTGTTAATTTTGATCGTTTCTTTTTTTTTATTAATTTATTTTGGCAAACTTCCAGATCGTTTCCTGTTCACACAATTTGTCCATTTTCCTTAGGTTGCAGTAAAAAATTATATAAGAATGGAAATTGAACAATCGCCGATTCACTTCTCAAATGGTAAATCAATTGAACTGAAACACCTAGTAGAAAAATCTAGAAAGAACGTGAGGTACTTACGTTGCTATGTACATACTGAAAGTTCAATCTGAAAATCTTCTTCTTCTTCTTATAAGTTCTAAAGCCACTTCGGATAAGTCTAGAGTTAGATAATGCATTCCAAAACATGCTATTTTATGTGGTAGTTCAATGTAATTACACGTCTATAGCATCCATACAAATATTTTACTTTGACTGAAGAAGTTAGCATACAGTCTTCTTTACTTACAGTTGTCACCTGCAAATGAAAAAACAAACCAAAGAAAAATTTCAAAATCAGTACTAATCAAAAAAATAAACAAATAAAATTTTATGTCAAATTTGCAGCTTCAAAATCTCAGAAAAAAAAACCAATCCATCCTCTAATCCTCCAATCATATGTGTATCGATAATAAATTTAAATAACTGTTTACTCACCCAAAAAAAACAACCATTAGTGTTGCACCAAAGATATAAGTTAAGCTACAATGGATTATGGTTACATTCTCTTGATCAGTCTTTCAAACATTTACCTTACATCGATGGTGATCTCATCAGAAATATGAGACCAAACAAAACCCTGCAAATATATCCACACCCAAACATGAAACATGAACCACCATAGTAAAAAATCAAAACCATAACCATTCCCCAAAGCCAAAACCTGTAGATTAAGGTGACATAGAAGGAAGGAACCGTTTCCGAATTCACTAGAGAAGCTGCAAAATCCAACGTACAATCAAACTTAGGTAAAGCCATAGAAAAGTGAAAGCGATTCATTCAACTGAGAAAATGATAGGAAATAGGCTTAATTTGTTCAAACCAGATGCATAGAGGAATTGCATCGGTGATGTGCCCATTGATTTAGTTATCACCGAAATATTTATAAAGAATAAATAGTCCCATTGATTTTATTCAAATTAATCTTTAAAAATTTAGATTTTTATTATTCAATGTTAGCATTAAACACAAATATTTGCTATCATAATCAGTAGAAATCTGACCGACTTTGGGTTATTTGATTGCAAGCACAATAAATCTAATATATTAAAGGAAAAGTTGAAAAAGTTCACAGCCAATCTCATAAAAATTAACGTCGTTTACTGTTAAAAAAATTTCGGACAAACTTTTCTTCTCTATTTAGGTTGCTGAAAAGTATCACATTCATCCTCAGACTTAAGATTACTAATTTGCCATTAATGAAATTCAAATCTGGAACTTTTTACCCTTTTTCTAAGTTTTAATTTTTTAAAAATAAATAAAAAACGAAAGTTGTTTTACAAAATTGGAAATCTAATATATCTATATGCAATATCTCTCTTTAGAAAAATGGAAAATAAATATTAAAATATATTACGAATATTCGTTTAGAGAAAATTTTTGTTTTTAAAAATATTAAAATGGTAAAGATAATTATGACGGTTTTTCTTCTAAGCTATATATATATAGAGGCTCAACCAAAACAGTAGAAATCAGATTCATTAAGCTAAACATATAGTTTTGAGAGTATAAATTTTTTGTATTATTTTGGTTCTAATGAATCAACTTTACTATTGTATGATTTTGATTTTTTATTATTTATCTTGATGTACTATTGATATGCTTTGGTGCTTTGCATGAATTAAATTTCATGCTGCTATAAATTTTAATTATTTGTTGAATCATATCGAAAGTTTTACTCATTTTGTACTGTTTGTTTGTGTTTTAGGTCTACCTGTCATGGACCATGGGTGTTTTTTTTTGTATATCCAAAACAAGATTGGACGAATGAGTTGATGAAGCAAGCAAAAAAATCAAAGCGGTAAAGTATTATTAGTAATTATATTTATTTGTTATTTGTTTTTTTTGTGGTGATTGTTATTTAATTTTATTTTCTTGGTTAAACATGTTTTTTCTACAAACAAAGGAGCAAAGACAACTTTTGGTAATATATCTTGGTCCTTTATATGGTTCATCATATTCTAATTTTTGTATTTTTGTTTTTAGTGGTTGTTTGAAAGTCAAGATCAAGCAATCATAGACTTTGTCTATAGTTTTTCCATCTTTTAAAACATTTATGTTGTATTATTTTCTATATTTTGTTTTGTAGTTTAGTAATTTGAAATAAACTCTTATATGTAACCTAATACATATTTTTTTTGTTTCAGTTGAATTCTTGGATGATCATTACTCATAATTGTGGATCTACAAAATTGAATATAATGAAATTCAGGTATTAGTCTTTATTAACCTGAATCCTTAATTTTTAAAAATAATATTGATGCTAATGTTTTTTTTTCTAATAGTTATACTTGCAGAAAAACTATGGTGGGTTTCATGAAAAATTTATGGTAATTTCTAAAAATTTGGATTTACATATTTTTACAAATAGATTTAAATTATAATTTTGTTTATTTTTTTGAATAATAATATAATATGTATGTCTAATAATTTGTTTTCTCTTAAATTAATAGAAAGAATAAGAAATTCTAATTATAATTCTGTTTGTTTTGGAAAATAGTATAATCTTTGTGTCTAATATATTATTTACTCCTCTTGAATAATTTTGTCCCATCATACGTTCATGTTCTTGCTTTTATGAGCTTTGAAATCGATCGATTTTGCTTTTTTCATCGTGTTTTCTAACAAAGTCTTCTTCGATTGGCTTTTTTGCTGATTTGTGTGGATCTGTTTGATTTTTCTTTACAGATCATTAACGATCGTGAGACTGGAAGGTCAAAGGAATTCGGATTCGTCACCTTCAAGGACGAGAAATCCATGAGGGATGCTATTGAAGAGATGAACGGGAAAGAGCTTGTTGGCCGCACCATCACTGTGAATGAGGCTCAGTCAAGAGGAAGCGGCGGCGGTGGAGGAGGCCATGGTGGTTACCGTGTCGGCGGTGGTTATGAGAGACGTAGCGGTGGTTACCTATCTGGTGGAGGCGGCGGTGGCCGATGTGGACACGGTGGTCGTTGTGAAGGCGGTAGCGGTTGTTGATAATAATTGAGTTTAGGCTTATGTTATTTTATATAAGTATATTATTAAGTGTGTTGTAATGTCAAATGTTATGTGTAAACCGTGACGTGTTACGAAGCGTTGTTAGTGTAGGAAGTTGCAATGGTTGCTTTGTGTCTTTAGGAAAACTACATAAAGTGGATGTTTTCTTATTGTAAAAGTTGTTGAGAATAATTGAGAAGTTTTTCACTTTTTCATTCTCTGTTTTTTCTCTACTATACTTTGTATTTGAAGCAATGGCTTCTGGTGTAATACAAGAGCAGATCTTCAACATGGTATCAGAGCTTTATTGATTCAAGGGCCAGTGGGAAGCACAATGAGAAGCATAACAAAACCTGCAAAAAAGTTCAACCAAAAACAAAGATCACGGCATCATCATTCAGCAAAAGATTCTTATGTTTGATGGAGAAACGATGAAATCGGGTGTGGATTAAGTGGAAGGCCATCTTAGTCAAGAGATAATTGTGGTCATTGGTGAAGACGATGTTCCGAACAAATCGACGCAATCCTACGCGTCATGCGAAGGGGTGCGCAATTGAAAAAAAACAGAGGAAGCGTCAACGGAGGCGTTTACGACTCTGTCAAGCACATGGCAATCGTGTCTTTTCATGGAATTAAGTTACATATGATGGTGTGTTCATTGCTCGGCCCCAAAAGAGAGGATTTTGGCTTTAAACCAGAATATGGTAAAATGTGGTGTAGCCGCCGCTGTTGAAAGCAAAACAAAGCTTATTAGTAGAAAGTGGTGTGGAGTCTGTGAGAAAGACGTTCACACGGAGAAGCTTCCTGTTGAATAAAACAGAGCAAGGCTCAGTGGCAAAAAGTGGTGGTTGAGTTTGTGAGGAAGACTACAACACGGAGGTAGTCACCTGTTTGGAAAACAAGGCAAAGCTACTCAACAAAAATAAGAGTTCATGGTGAAGACACACCGATTAGCAATTGGTTCAAAAGGCTCTTATCTTCTTGCAGCAAACGTTTGATGGCATCGTTGCTATCTTTGAACAAACAGAGAATGTATCGACTCTCTATTACAGAGATGTTAGGTACCTTGAAAGCGCATGTGAATCTCTTAAGTCCCGAGCAGAACGTATCAATGAGGGTGCGTTTTATGGAGAAAAGCTGGGTTCGAGAAAAGGAAACAAGCAAAACAATAAACGCCTTAGGGAGACCAAGAAATGGTGTGGCATGTGCAAAATTAACAGCCACAATGAGATAGATTGCTGAAGAAAAATGGAGCACAAGAGGATGCTTACCTCGGAGAAAAATGGAGCAAAAGTCGTCGGTTTTAAAGAAGTAACTGATGATGACGTGGAGAAGATTCACGTGTATGACGTCATGGAGACGTTATGGTGATCAATGGAAGACACCAAGCACAAGCACAAAAAGTGGATGCTTACCTCGAAGAAAAATGGAGCATAAACCGGTTGAGAAGATAACCGAAGAAGACGTGAAAAAGATTCACGCAAGAGACGTCACACATACATGAATGTGATGGTGATCAAAGGAAGACACAAAGCAAGAAAGGAAAAAGCTTACCTAAGAGAGAAAAGGGAGAAGCAGCCAGTTACAAAAAAGGGAGAAGAAGAAAGCTCATCTAAAGAAAAGTGAGCGGAAGAAGGTTGCAAGAACAGCAACAAAGACATGATGGAAGATCACGGGACAGACGTGATGAAAGAGGTCATGGAGAATTCAAACACAACGTGAAAGAGGTCACAGAAAATTTGAAACAAAAATGGAATGAATGAGTAGAAGAATTGAAGTGTGGGAAGCATTCGATCAAGAGGGAGGCAAGATGCCACTCTACGCTTTTGAAGACCAAAGTTGTGATGAATTAAAAAAGAAACGTAGTGAAGAGCAAAACTCAATTAAGAGGGACAGTTGTAAAGTCAAATGTTATGTGTAAACCGTGACATGTTACGAAGCGTTGTTAGTGTAAGAAGTTGCAACGGTTGCTTTGTGTCTTTAGGAAAACTACATAAGGTGGATGTTTTCTTATTTTAAAAGTTGTCGAGAATAATTGAGAAGTTTTTCACTTTTTCATTCTCTGTTTTTTCTCTACCATGCTCTGTATTTGAAGCAATGGCTTCTGGTGTAATACAAGGGCAGAACTTCAACAGTGGTTACGGAGGAGGTGATGGTGGCCGATGTGGATACGGTGGTCGTCGTCAAGGCGGTAGCGGTTATGGAGGAGGTGATGGTGGCTACGGAGGAAGCGGTGACGGTGGCAGTGGCTGGTAATTGAAGATAGTGTGGTTTGGTGCTGCTCTGTGTTTGGTTCAGATTTGGTTTTGTGTCACCCTTTTGGCTTGGTTTGATTCTGGGTTTAGGGTTTTGGGTTTAGGGTTTTTTACAAAGTTGTCTTCGATTGGTTTTTTGCTGATTTGTGTGATTCTCTTTGATTTTTGTTTACAGATCATTAACGATCGTGAGACTGGAAGGTCAAGGGGATTCGGATTTGTCACCTTCAAGGACGAGAAGTCCATGAGGGATGATGCTATTGAAGAAATGAACGGAAAGAGCTTGATGGCCGTACCATCATAGTGAATGAGGCTCAGTCTTGAGGAAGCGGCGGTGGTGGAGGAGGCCGTGGTGGCGGCAGTGGTGGTTACCATAGCGGTGGTGGTTACGAGAGACGTAGCGGTGGTTACGGATCTGGTGGAGGTGGCGGTGGCCGAGGTGGATACGGTGGTCACCGTGAAGGCGATAGCAGTTACGGAGGAGGTGATGGTGGCTACGGAGGAAGCGATGACGGTGGCAGTGGCTGGTAATTGAAGATAGTGTGGTTTGGTGCTGCTCTGTGTTTGGTTTAGATTTGGTTTGTTGGTTGATAATTGAGTTTCAGAGTTGCAACGTTTAAGTCGTGACGTTTTGGTTTGTGATGTTTCATCCAAGAGTCACAAGTTCTAAGAGACACAACTCATTATGATGTAGTGTCTGTTTGTTTTCTATATAAATCAGTTCTGTTGTTGATGTATGTAACAAGTTTTAGTTGATCGAAGTTTATGTTTGTTCTTATCTTCAAAAAGAGACAAAGGTCTCTTACTCTGTTTTGTTATTCTCTTCTCTCAAAATTAGAACATGGTATCAGAGCTTATGTTGGTCTTGGAGCCTTTCAAGCAAAACAAAAATAAGAAAAATTCCGCTGCAAGAAGAAGAGAAAGATGGAGACAACAAACCAAGGGTGAGAAGAAGAAGAAAAGAAGATCGAAATAGGAAAAGATGGTGGTGACAAGAGAGAGTACTATCAACCTTCACAAACGTTCACAAACAGCACCATTATTTTCACAAGTAGTATGTGAAGCTCCAAAGGGATGAAAGAGATAGAAAATCTTCTCAAAAAGGCAATGGAGACCATAGATGTGGAGATGAAATTGTGAATGGAGAGTTCTGAAACTTTGTTCAACAATGTCTTGGTATATATCACAAGGATGCAAAGAAGACATCACTCGATGAAGTTGAGAATCAGAAGATTTTCTTCAACGGAACCAGACGGAGAAGCCATTGTTTGAAGAAACAGAGTATGACAAATTAGCAAAAAGTGGTGTTGAGTTTGAAAGAAAGACGTCAACACAGAGAAGCTGCCTGTTGGATGAAAAGAGCAAGACCACTCAAGAAAGGAGACGTGATGGTGTTCAAAGAGTGATACCAAACAATAAAGGAGGATGCTTACCTCAGAAAAGAAAATGGAGCACTTTATGCTGATCAAAAGGAGACACCAAGCACTAAAGGAGGATGCTTACCTCAGAGAAAAATGGAGCATTTTATGGTGATCAATGGAAGACACCAATCACAAGTACAAAATGAGGATGCTTACCTCAGAGAAAAATGGAGCATAAACCGGTTGATAAGATAACCGAAGAAGATATGAAAACGTTTCACGCACGAGACGTCACAGAGATGTGAATGTGATGGTGATCAAAGGAAGTCATCAAGCAAGAAAGGATCTGCTTACGTAAGAGAGAAAAGGGAGAAGCAGCCAATTGCAAAAGACAATAAGAAAAGATTTCACTTAGAGAATAAGGAGTGGAAGAAGGTTGCAAGATCAGCTGATGAAGATCACGGAAAACACGGGACGTAACTCACATGGTGTAAGTTTGAAGGATACTTGGAGAAGGTTTGCAGTTAACAAAAAAAAAAGTGAAAAAAAACCATGGGTTCCAACGTGAGAAGTCGTCTATTTGTACGAAACAGAAGAAGGCTTCTTAGCAAAAAAGGTGTGATGTTTTTGAGAAAGAAATTCACACGGTGCAAAAGCCTGTTTGAAAGAAAAAGAGTCAGCTCTAACCAGATGGAGTCATGGAGAAGTGATGTCATTAATTACCTGGAAACAGAGAAGTTCATTAAGCACAACAAGGTTTGAAGAACGTTAAAGCAAGATTGGAGTTAGCGGGAAACTTAATTAAGGGGGAGTGTTGGTTGATAATTGAGTTTCAGAGTTGCAACGTTTAAGTCGTGACGTTTTGGTTTGTGACGTTTTATCCAAGAGTCACAAGTTCTAAGAGACACAACTCATTATGATGTAGTGTCTGTTTGTCTTCTATATAAAACAGATTTGTTGTTGATGTATGTAACAAGTTTCAGTTGATCGAAGTTTAAATTTTGTTCTTATCTTCTAAAAGAGACAAACGTCTCTTACTCTGTTTTGTTATTCTCTTCTCTCAAAATTATAACATGGTTCTGTGTCACCCCTTTGGATTGGTTTTAAGAAGTCGTCTTTGTCTAGAACGAAATGTTAATTTGCATGTTCTTCACTAAAATTATAAGTTTCCCCCTAAACCAGACTTGACGTTTTTCTTTTCCGATCAAAAATAATTTACTCGGTTGACTTATAATTAAGTTGACCGTATAGCATATCATCTTCATACCCATGTTTTGAAAATATTTCAAATAAATCAGTAATAAGTAACATACGTAACCAAACTAAAATATGGAACTATCAGCCGATCAAGCTTTATATAATTGATCGGAGAACGTTGGTTGCACGATTTCAACCCTAACACATTATATATTTTTCTACATTTCCAAAGTGGAAAGTGATGATTACATCCCAAGGAAATTTTCAAATGTCTCTATTAACAAATGTGTGGAGGCTTATCGAATGTATACAATCTACATTTCCAGTTGGGAAGAAAGCAGATCAGAAAATAGTAGAACTATCGAGGCCTTTGGTTGCCAAATTTCATATTAACTCAAGAGGCCGAAATATTCATATCCCATTTAAAATTTTTAAAAATAGAAAATAAATATTAGNTTATTCTCTTCTCTCAAAATTATAACATGGTTCTGTGTCACCCCTTTGGATTGGTTTTAAGAAGTCGTCTTTGTCTAGAACGAAATGTTAATTTGCATGTTCTTCACTAAAATTATAAGTTTCCCCCTAAACCAGACTTGACGTTTTTCTTTTCCGATCAAAAATAATTTACTCGGTTGACTTATAATTAAGTTGACCGTATAGCATATCATCTTCATACCCATGTTTTGAAAATATTTCAAATAAATCAGTAATAAGTAACATACGTAACCAAACTAAAATATGGAACTATCAGCCGATCAAGCTTTATATAATTGATCGGAGAACGTTGATTGCACGATTTCAACCCTAACACATTATATATTTTTCTACATTTCCAAAGTGGAAAGTGATGATTACATCCCAAGGAAATTTTCAAATGTCTCTATTAACAAATGTGTGGAGGCTTATCGAATGTATACAATCTACATTTCCAGTTGGGAAGAAAGCAGATCAGAATAGTAGAACTATCGAGGCCTTTGGTTGCCAAATTTCATATTAACTCAAGAGGCCGAAATATTCATATCCCATTTAAAATTTTTAAAAATAGAAAATAAATATTAGAATATATTGTAAATATTTGTTTCGAGAAAAATTTCTATTTTTGAAAATATTAAACTCCTATAAATAATTATGAAAGTTTGACTTCGATAGAAGGAACTAAAAAAACTCAAGAAGATATACTACAAATATCTATTTAAGTTGAAGATATGGCACAATTTTCTATAATCTCGAAAAAATCTCATAAGGTTGCTACAAATCTCCGGTAAAAACAATGTTTTTTAGGCTAGATACTCCATCACTAAATGAATGAGAAAAGACTCTAAATAAGATAGAAGATCCTAACGATTATAATTAGGAGGAGGATCAAAGAAAACAAATTAGAAAAAAAACTATTGAAAATAAACACGAATTATTTTTTTTTAAACAAAAATTAGAAAAAATTGGAAATCAAATATTCATATCCCTTTTACCATTTAAAAAAATGAAAAAAATAAATACTATAATCTATTATAAATATTTGTTTCGAGAAAATTTCTATTTTTAAAATTGTTATCAATATAGAGGCGCTCAGTCACAACATTCGATTCTAATGAATCGAATTTACTATTATGTGATTTTGATTGTTTATCTATAGTGAGATGGTATTGATATGCTTTACTGTTTTCATGAATTGAATTTCTAACTATAATTATAATTTTAAAATATTAATATTTTTTAAACTGATTTTAGCATGAATTTAAACCTATTTTTATTGCAGTCATACCCTAATATAATGTCCACAAATGGTAAGTTATCTGATAATAACCTACAAATATTTTAAGTTATTTTTGTTAATTACTTTTGGTCGCGAATGCTCGCGGGTAACTCCCCTAACAATATTACTTTATGTTTATATTAGAAAATTTATTTCCGTTTCTTATTATTGAAAATTAAATCATAGCGTCTCTTTTGGTCAATTTTTTCCATTACATTTTTGTTGGAATTCTTTTTAGTCTTGTAATTAATTTACTTTTTGGTTTGTTAAATTAGTTGAACTATTTTGTGAAAATATATTTACCCACAAAAAAGTATAAAAGAATTTAATTAGTAATGTAGTTTACCACAAAAAAAAATTTAGATAACAATTATTTAAAAAAAGTTTTTGCTCGCACAAGTGTGCGGGAAACTCCCTAGTCGTTATTATTTCTATGAACACGCAAACTATAGCATGAAGGTAATGAATATTCCTTAAATTGAATAGATTTTTTTTTTTTTTGTCAACCAGTGGGTCACAACTAGCTGGTCCATTAGCCAAATTCATACATCCGTAAGAAGCGGGATTCAATCCCTGGTGTGATGGTGTTTTTTACAAAATAGACTTACCTGCACTAAGATCACTTCACAGGTTTTTATTATTTTATATAAATTATGGTAATCAAAGGGAATATAACAGATTTTAGGCTATTAAATAAGATTTGTATTACGTAATAAAAGATTACATTTACTGCTGAAAATATACTATTTCTCTTAAACTGAAAAACTTCAATGCCATAATATACTATGATAATTGGTTTCGATTTTTATTTCCATATTTAACTTGTTGTTTTTTGCAATTTACTAAAGATTAACTTTGTAAATTATTATAACTTAAAAGTAGAACCAAAATGTACTTAAAAATGTGTATATAGATTTAGTCAAAGAAAGTGTCTTAAGATCATGTCGCCAGAATAAATCTGATTCATATCTTAATGACCCAGATGGTTTGAAACACAAAAACATAAGTCTATCACACAAAAACAGATGGTCATCAGATCAGCGACATCAATGCAACTTCGTGTAATTTCAGATTTTAGCTATTACCATAACAAAAAAAACCAAAAAAAAAAAAAAATCTATCAGACCCCTAAAACAGCCACTTTGCTATTTCGATCAAGTCAACCTATAACATCATGCAGTAGCTAGGTAAGTCTGAACATCCTTGCACAGGGATATTAAGAGAAAACAAGACCGTAATTGCAACATTGACTAATCTCTTTTTGGGGCCTCAACACCAGTATGATTTTGGACATCTTTCTACCTATCAATTGCCTTTCTTCTCCTTTGCTGGTGCAGGCTTTGAATACAAGAGAATCTGAGTCAGGATGCTTCCGTTGGTGATAACTCCTAGAGCAAAACCCGTAAGAACTATGGAAAGGTTGAGGAAAACGACAGATTTCTAAAAAGCATGTATGATAAATCGTGTTTGTATGATTACAGCATGCATAAGAAAAATAAAATAATAGCTGAGAAGGATACTGCTAAGTGGAGCCTTTTCCTGGAGGCTAGTGAAAACTCTCACTGCGAGCAAAGCAAACAAGTATTACGAGACAAGAAACTATTACATATCCAATGGAAGATAGAAGAAGCCCTTTTACCTATGGACCCGGCAAAGTTCATGAAGAAAGTTAAGAAACTAAGTTCTCCAGTGCTTTTGTTCTGTAGAGAGAGAGAGTAATGTGAATCAAACACAGTGTCCGGAGGACTTCACACAAAATGTATGCATACACATACAGTTCTGAAAGTATACTTCTGTAAAATCTATAGAAACACTTGTTGATTAAAACAAGCATACATGTATCAAAAGTTTGAAACATAATGTGTCAAAGGCATCTTTGCCCTTCCCAATTCAAGACCCAAACAAAAATCATTTTTGGTTTGGAGAAGGGGAAGTTATCCAGCAATGGATTGTAAGGTAAACTATAATATGACAGTTACTCATAAATCAATCAATGGAACATAAAGGCGTAAATGTAACATTAGTGCACCCATTGGATATGTGACTGAAGCTTGAAACACCGTTCATACTTAGTTGAACAAGAAGATTCACCAAGAAAAAAAATAGGAAAAATTGAGTATAGACTCACTTTGAAGTTCTTCCATATCTGAGGGAGTCTTGCAAAGAGAAATATTGCATGCTGTGAAGCCTACAACACAGATGTACTCTCAATATATATAGCCACACATACACACAAAGCCTTAAGTTAATAAAAATAAGGAGTTTTTCCTCACATAAAGAGCTTCGAAGAGCGTAGGATTAATCTGTCCAGCAATCACAGTCGGAGCGACAGCACAATATCTGTACCAGCTTAGAATTAAAGAAAAAAACTAATACAAAGAGTCTTAAATCAAACAAAGGTAAGAAATTGTTAAAACTGAGAGGATACAGGAGTGGTCTGAGCCAAGTTGTTACAGGGACTGGTTGAGAATAGTAATAGATACAAGCAACCAAAATCAAAGCTGCAGAGATAAATAAGAGGATATCAAACAAATGAACATATATAACCAAAATTTTCCTATTTGACAAATCATAGTATATTCAAGATTCAAGATTAGGGTTCTTGATATGTAACCATTCCATAAAAAAAAAAAAATTAAGTGTGATCATATAATTCTTAAACCTTGTATCAAAAGAAAAGCCATTTCGCCGAAAGCGGAAAAGGGAAGGCTTTTATGCAAACAATAAGCAAGTGAAATTGTATAGCCAACGACCTCAAGCTCAAATGCCACAACACTTAAGCCTCGTACACTCTTATGTTGCACGATTTTCATTATCTAAGAAACCAAATAAGAAGCACAAAGGAACACAAAAAAGAGTCACAATGTTTGGAAATTAGGGTTTAGAAATTGAAAAAAACGAAGTTAAATTGTGAATAATATACCTGAGGGAGCTTGACGGTGATGGAAGCAGCGACGAGGCAGTAACCGAGAAGCTTTGAAATTAGAGGAAGAAGACAATCTTTCTCCGGGAACTCACCGTTACGGAGAGATCCGATCGCGCAGCTCATGTCGATTCCGAGATAATCCATTGTTTTCTTCTTCCTCTTTGAGCGGCTTGGATCTTACTAGACGGAAGATGCCCGACGAGATTTGCTTATAGGCGCTGGTATTAAGGCGGATCGGGCGGCGGATCAAAATCTATAAACCTACCAAAGCGAATGTGTGTGTATTCTAATTTCCTCCTGTTATAAATCTCTAAAAAAAATGAAAAATATTTAAGTTCACCTTTGTATTCATGTCTCCCCTTTCAACCAATCAAAATGTTCTATTTAATTTTTTATTTTTTAAAAAATCAAAATTAAATTAAAAACAAGATATAGTAAAACTTCTATACATTAATACTCTATAAATTAATAAACACTAAACCTTGGTTCTGAAAGTTAGTAACTCACCAGATCGTGACACGTGTTAATTTTAACGATCAGAGATCAAAGTTAAAAACTCACCAGACATGTGTCAATTTTAAAGATCAGAGATCAAAGTTAGTAACTCATCAGATCGTGACACATGTCAATTTTAAAAAGTTAGTAACTCATCAGATCGTAACACGTGTTAATTTTAACGATCAGAGATCAAAGTTAAATACTCATCAGATTATGACACGTATCAATTTTAACAATTAGATATCAAAGTTAGTAACTCATCAGATCGTGACATATGTCAATTTTAACGATAAAAAATCACAGTTTTCAAGATTTGTGAAGGCACATGCGAAGAAAACGAAAATCATGGAGAACCGATTGGCATTCTTAAGAAAAAAGCTTGAACTAATCTCTTTTTATTATATTAAAAATCTTATTATATAAAGTTGGGTTTTCAAATTAGCCACATGTCAAATATACTGATGAAATGTTGACAAGTGTCAAAAATTAAACAGCTAATTAAAAAATAACATTAAATCTAAATAAAATTTACATGTTTATCTAAAAAAAATTTCTTAATCAAAAAGGAAACTTAACAAAACTAATATACTTTCCATTGTAAGCTACTTATGCTATACGTGTTTTGTCAATAAGATTTTGACATGTATAAACAAAAAAGTAATTCACTAAACATGTATATTATTATTAATAAATTATGTCAAAAGAATAAGTTGAGAATAATTAATAAATTATCCCCCTCTCCAGGATATCGTCGCCCTACTTTTGATTCGGGTAAAAATAAGTTGAGAATTTATGATTCGAGAATATTTGAGACGAAGTCATAACTTTAAGTTGTTTTGGTACAATTGAATACTTCTGAAGAGTAAATAGGTCGTTGATCCTTAACATGATTATGACATATGTCATGTTTTGGATTGTATATAGTATAAAGTTTCTATTTTGTATATCTGAATTATCTAAGACTTATATATACTATCATGATTATAATTTTCAAATTTTTATTTTTATTATATTATATTAAATTTCTTTCAATTTCTCAATTTTTATTGGGTTAGTCATAAAATCATAGTGATTGAGTAAATAATTTTTACCAGTTGTTCATCCAATATATTTGGAGCAAAACAATTTTAGTAATTATAAGAACTATAATTATGCCAAAATGAAAGTAAAGCAACATAAAATTTGTTTAATTTGTTTAATTTGTTTAGAAGACATTTTATAGGTGGTGATAAAGAGCATACTTTAACAATAAAGGGGGGTTATTGGTTTAGGATTTAGAAAGAATTTTAGTGACTTTAAAAGTTATGTAAAATATGTTGTTATTCAATCAAGACTTTTTAAAACTCTTTAAAAATTTGGTGTTATTGGTTGTGGATTTGTAAAAAGTTATCTAAAATCTTGATAAATCTAGTGTTATTGGATTAAGAGTCTTATAAAGTCATTAAAAGTTTTATGTTATTCAATTAAAACTAAAGAATCTTGGATTGTTAATGAATTCAAATTTTGTGTTATTGGTTTAGGATTTTATAACATTTCCTTCATAACAAAAGTCATGAAAACTCTTTCATCAAATANTCTTTAAAAATTTGGTGTTATTGGTTGTGGATTTGTAAAAAGTTATCTAAAATCTTGATAAATCTAGTGTTATTGGATTAAGAGTCTTATAAAGTCATTAAAAGTTTTATGTTATTCAATTAAAACTAAAGAATCTTGGATTGTTAATGAATTTAAATTTTGTGTTATTGGTTTATGATTTTATATCATTTCCTTCATAACAAAAGTCATGAAAACTCTTTCATCAAATAGAAAGATTTTGAAAGATTTTATGAAAGATTTTACAAGATTAGGAAAGGGAAAAAAGCTTAAAAATACCTCATCTATTTTTTATCTGGAAGTTTAATACCTCGTCTTTTTTGGTTGGAAGAAAAATACCTCATTTAATTAAAACGTGTGATTTAATACTCAAACTAATAAATTTTGTTAGTTTCATACTTACGATTTTTTGACAAAAATAAAATTCCGTTTTTACCCTTAGTATATCAATTAATAATTAATTTTAAATGACATAGTATTAATTTAT
>NC_025686.1:11505281-11508033 GCF_000633955.1 Camelina sativa
TTTAGATTTTACAATTAAACAAAATTGTATTTTAATTTGGGTTTATAAAAAATGATTAGGGTTTAAATTACATAATTAAACAAAATTATATGTCGGTTTGGATTTATAAAAAAGTAATTTAGATTTACATATTATAATTAAAAACTATAATATAATGTTTAGAATTAATAACTTTAAAATTGAATGATATACAGATTTTGTTTCTTTAATTAATAATTTGTTTCCCTAATTAAGTGGGGATGAATCCAAGAATTGTCCATAAATTAATACTAAGTCATTTAAAATTAATTATTAATTGATATAGTAAGGGTAAAAATGGAATTTTATTTTTGTCAAAAAATCGTAAGTATGAAACTAACAAAATTTATTAGTTTGAGTATTAAATCACACGTTTTAATTAAATGAGGTATTTTTCTTCCAACCAAAAAAGACGAGGTATTAAACTTCCAAATAAAAAATAGATGGGGAAACACAAATCAGCAAGATTTAAAATAACTTCCTAAACAATCTCTTATAGAATCCTTCATGTTTACTTTCTAAATTTCTATGATTTTAAAAATCAGCAAGATTTTTAAAAACACAAAGTCATTAAAACTCTTTCTAAATCCTAAACCAATACCTTCCCCTAAAATAATTTTGGGTTTAAGAACATANTGATATAATAATATATGTTTCTCCTAAAGCTCATTTCTATAGAACAATTGTAATTTANAAGAACATATTTTTAATGGTAAAACATAGAGTAAAATAGTATGTGGTTAATTATTAGATGTTGCTTTGATGAATTTCNTCTAAAATATTTTATAACATATCATAAAAATAGTTAAATTTTAAAGTTTTCAATTTTTTAGATATGCATCATTTACAATTTGATAATTTGACATATTATTAAAATAGGAGAATTGATATTATTATTCATAAATTTGAATTTATATATGTCATGTGTATAAGTCAATTTGTCTATAATATTTGTAATTAATTGTTAATAATGTTTTCTAAATATTACAAGTTCAATTCATAAACCATAAAATTTACAACATCCAAATGTTTAATCTTATTTTGCTAAAATTGTCTTAATTCATAATTAAAAAAAAATAAAAATATATCTACNTAAATGTATGAAGGTAAATACAAATATTCTCTAACTTAAATTATTTATACATTTACTTTAGAAAACAAAAATTTCTTTATATATTTTTGAAAAATTGTTTTAGATTTAGAATTTATTTTTTCAAACAATTTTTAATCCCGCACATCGTGCGGACCCTTATCTAGTAAATTAATAAATTTTGCTGGTCCCAAGTCCAGTGTAAAAACTAACAAAATTCGTTAAGACNATAAATTAATATCACTATAAATTAATAAAATGTCTTGGTCCCAACATTATTAATTTATAGAGGTTTTACTGTAGATTAAACAAACAAATTCGGTATACTTTTACTTAAAGTAAAATTAAATATTGGCTTGGTTTAGATTTTATATATCGGTTTGGGTAGTTTAGATTTTACAATTAAAACAAAATTATATATCGGTTTAGGTTTACAAATAAAGTGGTTAAGGTTTAGATTTTACAATTTGAACAAAATTAGATATCGGTTTGGGTTTACAAATGAAATGGTTAGGATTTAGATTTTACAATTAAAATGAAATTATATGTCGGTTTGGGTTTACAAATAAGATGGTTAGGATTTAAATTTTACAATTAGAATAAAATTATATGTCGTTTGAGTTTACAAATGAGATGGCTTGGTTTAGATTTTACAATTAGAATAAAATTAGATATCAGTTTGAGTTTATAAAAGAGATGTTTAAGTTTTTAATTTTATAATAATGTATACAGATCTAATTTCCTTATTGTTAAAAAAATTTAGAAAACAATAAAACAGTATCCAACCAAACCTTTAACATTGGATCAACCACAGTTTAATTTATTCCGGTCTCCCACTCAAACCAATTTTAGTTTTGTAATACTCTCATTCTTAGAAAACCAGTCTAAACCCTATTCTTTTTTTTTTCATTCTAAAGTCCAGTTACCCAAGTTTGTTCTTACCAAACTGATCCAAACCAATTCATCAAACCGATTTTAATTATATTGATGAATAAAATAAAAATATAATCGACCAATCACCAAAAAAAAAAAACCATGTTAGTATCATCATCCNCGCTTGGGGTGGTTGGTTGTGCGACTCAGCAACAAGATGAGGTGGTGTTGGGGTACAAAGTTTCCGTGAGGCGGAGTGCGTAGGAAAGTTTCCTGGAGGAGAAGTTTCCAAATGTGGAAAGTTTCCAAAAATGGAAAGTGCTAAATATGGAAAGTTTTATGGGCGTTAGAATTTGTCCATTTTAGTGGTGGAGAGCCTTAAAGGGGGCTTGTGTGTGGCCTTAGTGGAGGACTTTTGAGTCAGTGTGCCCGTGTGTGGCGGTCTTTTTAGACAAAGTGTGGTCTTTGTGACGGACTTTTTAGCCAGAGTGTCTTTGTGACGGTCCTCTTTAGGACATTTGTGTGGCCTTGGTGGCGGTCCTTTTTAGGACATTTGTTTGGCCTTTGTGGCGGGCTGTTTAGCCAGAGTGTCTTTGTGACGGTCCTTCGGGACATATGGTCTTTGTGACGGTCCTTCGGGACAGATGGCCTTTGTGGCGGGCTGTTTAGCCAGAGTGCCTTGGTGGCGGTCCTCTTTTGGACATTTAATTGGCCTTAGTGGCGGTCCTCTTTAGGACATTTGTTTGGCCTTGGTGGCGGTCCTCTTTAGGA
>NC_025686.1:11508402-11584769 GCF_000633955.1 Camelina sativa
AAACTCAAGGTTTAGGCCTATGAGTAAAGGAAAGTCCAAAAAGTCAAGAGCAAATGACGCCTGGAGCGTGAGTCTATCGCCTAGAGGTGACCTTCTGTAGATCGGACAGAGGAGTGTGGGCCGTGGAGACGGTTGCACGGGAGTCCTTGGCTGATGGGTGTTCGAGATTCGAGGACGAATCTAGTTTGGTGGGGGAGAATTGTAACACCCGCAAACCAATTTTTGGTAATTTGGTAAGGGTGTCCATCGACACCTTCTAGTGAGGCATCGATCGACACCAGCTGTGACCGGTTTGGTCGGTTCAATTTTAATTGTCCGGTTTGCGTGGTTGGTTTAGGGAATCCCTAAATCGGGTTGTAAAAGGGGGAAACGACCTAGGGTCGTGTTTTTGTGTTATTTGGCCGCTTTTAGAGAAAAAGAAAGAGAGAAAAGTGTTCTTGAGCTTTTGGGAAGAGATTGAGAGATTCCTTGCTGTTCTTGGGAGATCTAAGGCTGGGAAGGTGTTAGAAGCTTGCTAGGAGTGAGGGAATTCGTTCTTGTTGGTCAGAATCTTCTTGAAAGAGGTGAGTGCATGACCATGGCTTATCTAAGCTAAGATCTCTAGATTTTATGTGATTTGGTGCTTATGTGGTTGTTTCTTTGAGTTCTCTATGGTATTTCGTCGCTGTTTTGGCTGGGTTTGGCCTCTGGGAGTGCAAGGAGCGGATTGGAGAAGATTGGAGGCGAGATTCAGAGTTTTTGATCGAAGGAAATCGCTGCTTGGCAACGGTGTCGGTCGACACCAGTTGGGGTGTCGGTCGACACCAATGCGAGGACGGCTCGAGACTTTGGCGAGTGTTGATTAATGCCATGTGGAGGTGTCGGTCGACACAAACTAGGGTTTTCGGGAGTGTCGGGCAGGGTGTCGGTCGACACCAGATTGTCAGTGTCGATCGACACCATCTGGTGTCGTTCGACACCCTTCTTTCAGCTACGACGGATTGCTATGTGCTTTGTATAATGCCTGGTTTGTTTTATTGATTGTTGTTTGTGGCATGTAGAGATCTTATTGCTTGTGTGTATAGCCCAGTAGATGGGAGGATTGCCTCACTGAGTGTTTATCAAATACTCATGCATCTCAATTTGTGTTTGTGGTGCAGGTAAAGGCAAAGTGTGATCGTGGAATCAAGGCAATGAAGAGGAGGATGTTCTAGGGACTCGATTGGATGTTGTCTGGCATTGCTAGGTTGCTAGAGTTGGGTCATTAGAAACATTGCTAGGTTGCTGGTTCCTTGTTTCTTGTTGTTTGGTATTGGGATATTGCCTTTGCTATAATATTGGTTTGTTATTGGTTATTACTGGTTTATTATTGGATATTGATTATGTTATTCCGCTGTTGAATGTGTTAGTGGTTAGGTGGCTAGTGGGTATGGGACCACTAGCTGTAGTTTATTTTATTATATTATATTTATTATTTATTATTAAAAAAAAAGGTCGGTCGTTTCAACATCCGTTTTGTAATCGTTGGATTAGCGATCAGCGATTCAAAATAATAACTAATTTGAGTGTTAAATATGTGGGGAGTAACACAGAAGACACCGGCATCACCTTTAAATGTAGTCGCAGCGACTATAAAAACGATCGCCATTTTTCCTAGCGACACCAACAACACCAACATCTCCTCTAAAAATAGTCGCAGCGACACTTTCTCTATTCCTTAACCGGTTTTTCTGTTATTGTTAATGTTTAATTTTTCATTGCTGATCGCTGACGCATCGTTCATAAAATGAACAAAGCCGATCTATAGAATGTTATCGGTGTTGTATTTGAAAGAGAATTTATCAATTATGCCATGTACAATACCAATGTTTTTAACAAATGTCATTTTCTCTAAATCATTTTCCCGCCTGCCACACTTTCTATGCTTAAAGACAATTATATCCTCCAGCAATTCTTTAACACAACAATTAAAAAAAACAAATATTTAATCATTTCTTTTACAAAACCTAAAATTTACTTTTCATCTTTTTCTTTCATCTCTCTCTCTCTCTCACTTCAGCGACAGAACTTGGATTTTTTTCCTCTATTTTTCTTTCTAACGTTTTCATTGAAATCCTCAAACCTTTCATCTTTTAATTTTTATATCACTCATGTCTCTTCCGGCGATGACATATAATGGAGAACAACCCTACTATAGACGGTTTCTTCATCCACACCATTTTTCAGCCATGTCATCCATTTGATCCAAATATGTTTTTTGATGAATCAGATCTAGTTGACTAAGTCCAAGTCCATTTTGTTCTAACCAGATCTAGCGGTTTGTCTCGTTCCAGAGATGTTTTCATTGAGGTTGGGTATGAGTTTTTCCATGTTAATTGTGTTTCTGCTTTTGGTTTCTTACAAAAATAGTGACTCAACATTGGGCATTCGATGGACCATATTCGATGAAGCATGATTTTCATTTTTATATTGCATCTTTGTTGTGACCATTTATGACAATATGAATTTTTGTGTTTTTAGAAATCAAATTCATATTTTTTATGTTTCACATTATTGTTTACAAAAATGAAAATTTCAATAATTTTTAAGTATTTAACAATATATAAATATCCCCAATTAACAACAAAAATGCAATATAAAAATGAAATCATGCTGACGTAACAATATATTATAACTGAATTCATTTTTTAATTTCTCCTGTTTTATTAAAATGTTTTACACAGCAATTTATATTACATAATATACAATACTAAAACACTAAGATATAGTTATATATACAATACTAAAAATAATAATATACATTCAAAATGTAATTATGTTTTTGTATTTTAAGAATGTATTTTGGTATTTTCATGTAAAGATATGGGTATTTTGACTGATTAGATTAGACATTAGATTTTATATGTTACTTTTGAAATATTTATAAAGTATGTTAGAAAAGAGGTGGGTATTATTTAATCTGGAAAATAATAATAATGAAACATTAGATTTTAATGCATGGTGGAGTAAAAAAACAATTTATGTAATTGTATTTATAAAAATTTAAACAGAAAAACAAAGTTGAAGTGAAACATTAGTTTCTAATAAACATATACTACAAAGATTTATTATTAAATTTCACTTATAAAAAATAAAAAAATAATTACTTAACTCAACTTAAAAAAATTTAATCTAAAACGAAGATATTGTAAGAGTCACACTTTTTTAGGAAAACTATGAAAAAGAATTTTGAAAAAATAATCCTATCTAAAAAAACAAAATGATTTTAAAACAAACTTGAGACTTCATCAATTTTTTCAAATGATTTTAACCCAAAATAATGGCCAAAGCAACATATATAAAGTACACTATGTTTTTTCGAGACGATGAAGCTGAGGTTGCATCACAAAATTAACATACGAAAATAACGTATGAGATTTTAGAAAAATATGTAACTTGGATTAGTAAACGGATATTCGTCATCGGGTTTAAAAGTTTCACCATTTAGACATCCTTGACTTGATCGGAAATTCTATTATGGCATATGATGCACTTGGACAACCCCACTGTAGTGACATAGCACTAAAACTGTTCATGAAACTTTGTGTATTTATGATGTGTCTGCATTTTATAGGGTTATAACTATAGTTTTTAGGTTTGTTTTGAGTCTTTTATTAGGTCTAAGTGTGCTTTTGGATTCCTTTTAGTCTTTTGTGAGTCTTTACAGGTTCTAGGTGACTTTGGAAGGAATCTGAGCGTTTTGGGGGTGAAAATACGCATCTGAAGCTAAATTGGTTGAAGACTGATCGAGCTAGTAAGCAGATGGAGTGAGAACAGAAAAACGTTCCAGATCGATTGATCCTCGCTCGAGATCAACCAATCCCGTCCCCGACGCAACTTTTCCTTTTATGTTTTAAACCGACTTTTAGGGTTTTATTTTATTATTTAAGCACGAGGCTCGACCTCTAGAAAGACAAGTTTTATTCTACGCAGCCTTTGAGCACTTGTAAGCTTTGGGAGAAGATCTCTTATCCTTTCAAAACCTTTGGAGAAGAATTCTGAACCCTTTTATTTTCTCTTTGCAATTCAAAACATGTTTTCTTTATATTTGATTTGTGATTGTTGTTGTTCGATGTCTGAGTAGTCTCTCTGTTGGGTTTCGGGTTTCAAAAAGGGGTTATATGATTCTTNTACTACAAAGATTTATTATTAAATTTCACTTATAAAAAATAAAAAAATAATTACTTAACTCAACTTAAAAAAATTTAATCTAAAACGAAGATATTGTAAGAGTCACACTTTTTTAGGAAAACTATGAAAAAGAATTTTGAAAAAATAATCCTATCTAAAAAAACAAAATGATTTTAAAACAAACTTGAGACTTCATCAATTTTTTCAAATGATTTTAACCCAAAATAATGGCCAAAGCAACATATATAAAGTACACTATGTTTTTTCGAGACGATGAAGCTGAGGTTGCATCACAAAATTAACATACGAAAATAACGTATGAGATTTTAGAAAAATATGTAACTTGGATTAGTAAACGGATATTCGTCATCGGGTTTAAAAGTTTCACCATTTAGACATCCTTGACTTGATCGGAAATTCTATTATGGCATATGATGCACTTGGACAACCCCACTGTAGTGACATAGCACTAAAACTGTTCATGAAACTTTGTGTATTTATGATGTGTCTGCATTTTATAGGGTTATAACTATAGTTTTTAGGTTTGTTTTGAGTCTTTTATTAGGTCTAAGTGTGCTTTTGGATTCCTTTTAGTCTTTTGTGAGTCTTTACAGGTTCTAGGTGACTTTGGAAGGAATCTGAGCGTTTTGGGGGTGAAAATACGCATCTGAAGCTAAATTGGTTGANATTTATAAAGTATGTTAGAAAAGAGGTGGGTATTATTTAATCTGGAAAATAATAATAATGAAACATTAGATTTTAATGCATGGTGGAGTAAAAAAACAATTTATGTAATTGTATTTATAAAAATTTAAACAGAAAAACAAAGTTGAAGTGAAACATTAGTTTCTAATAAACATATACTACAAAGATTTATTATTAAATTTCACTTATAAAAAATAAAAAAATAATTACTTAACTCAACTTAAAAAAATTTAATCTAAAACGAAGATATTGTAAGAGTCACACTTTTTTAGGAAAACTATGAAAAAGAATTTTGAAAAAATAATCCTATCTAAAAAAACAAAATGATTTTAAAACAAACTTGAGACTTCATCAATTTTTTCAAATGATTTTAACCCAAAATAATGGCCAAAGCAACATATATAAAGTACACTATGTTTTTTCGAGACGATGAAGCTGAGGTTGCATCACAAAATTAACATACGAAAATAACGTATGAGATTTTAGAAAAATATGTAACTTGGATTAGTAAACGGATATTCGTCATCGGGTTTAAAAGTTTCACCATTTAGACATCCTTGACTTGATCGGAAATTCTATTATGGCATATGATGCACTTGGACAACCCCACTGTAGTGACATAGCACTAAAACTGTTCATGAAACTTTGTGTATTTATGATGTGTCTGCATTTTATAGGGTTATAACTATAGTTTTTAGGTTTGTTTTGAGTCTTTTATTAGGTCTAAGTGTGCTTTTGGATTCCTTTTAGTCTTTTGTGAGTCTTTACAGGTTCTAGGTGACTTTGGAAGGAATCTGAGCGTTTTGGGGGTGAAAATACGCATCTGAAGCTAAATTGGTTGAAGACTGATCGAGCTAGTAAGCAGATGGAGTGAGAACAGAAAAACGTTCCAGATCGATTGATCCTCGCTCGAGATCAACCAATCCCGTCCCCGACGCAACTTTTCCTTTTATGTTTTAAACCGACTTTTAGGGTTTTATTTTATTATTTAAGCACGAGGCTCGACCTCTAGAAAGACAAGTTTTATTCTACGCAGCCTTTGAGCACTTGTAAGCTTTGGGAGAAGATCTCTTATCCTTTCAAAACCTTTGGAGAAGAATTCTGAACCCTTTTATTTTCTCTTTGCAATTCAAACATGTTTTCTTCATATTTGATTTGTGATTGCTGTTGTTCGATGTCTGAGTAGTCTCTCTGTTGGGTTTCGGGTTTCAAAAAGGGGTTTTATGATTCTCTAACTTAGGTTGTTAGATTTGGGATTGATCTATTGAGTTCTTCATCTATTGTTGTTCTTATTGCTTAAACTAGATTAGCTACCTAGTTTATGATCTTAGGTTAAATTCATCTAGGCATCAAAAGTGTTGTTGAATTGCTTGAAAAGAACATAGGTGAGCAAGGTGATCCTTAGCCAACGACAGTTGAAGTTGAGGCACCTTGTGAACATAATCAAACTTGAACTTATTGCTTGCTAGGATTGTTTAGATTCAAACGATGGTTTAGAGTTTTATCAATTCCTTGCATAGATAACTAATGCTGCGACAATAGGTTAGTTTTACATTCGAGATTTGAGTTCAAGAACGGTGTCTAATGCTTTCCCAATTTATCATATGAATAAGTGATCATAGCTCCTAATTGATTCCCTGCGCCCAATACTTTCTCTTGATTTTACAAACTTTTATTTAATTTATGTCTTTGATCGGTTACTTGAAAACAATCTTTCTTATTGCTTTAGCTATACTTGATCTATATAGTTTCATAGCGCATCGCTTGGTCTCTGTGGATTCAACCCTAAAGTGCTACGACGACACCACTAGATCGTGGTTGAGTGTGCTTTGGGTTATTAATTGACCCTATATCAATAGGCTGTTTGCGAATCGATCTGCGATTCAACCTGTCGCTCCTGCAAGGCAAGACTATGAGACTAAGCATAGTCTAATCAATCTGGTTTAGAACCGCGTGTTCCACGGGTTACCATCGGAGAGTCCTCTAGATCACATTGAGGGTTTTGAAAGGCTGACCAGTACGACGAGGTCAATGGTGTCCCCCTACGACTATCTAATGCTGACTCTGTTCTAGTTCTCTTTGGCGGATAAGGCACTTAGATGGCTGAACCTGTTGGATGCTGGATCACTCACCACTTGGGCACAATGTAGAGCAGCTTTCCTGAATCACTTCTACACCAAGTCACGCTCAGCCAAACTGTGAAGCAAGTTCACTACATTCTCACAAGGAGGCATGTAGTCATTTTGTGAAGCATGGGAAATGTTCAAGGAGTATCTTCGAGACTGTCCTCACCATGGTTACACCCAAGAAAACCTGGTGACATCTTCTATGGGGGCATCGAACATAAGTACCAGATGGCATTAGACACAGCCAGCAAAGGAGATTTCTCCTCCAACACCGCAAACGAAGCCAATGCACTGATAGAAAACCTTGCAGCCAGCAATAGCAATCACGACACATACTATGACCGTACGGTTCGGGTCAATACTATTGAGACTGATGCTATTAAGGATCTCACAGCCAAGGTAAATCTCCTACTGAAAAGGGATCACCAAAGTGTTAACTTGTGCGAGGAACAGGCTGGGGGATATGCAGACTTCGGAGCTGAGACATACCAAGAGGGTGCGGAAGAGGTGAACTATATAGGAGGACAAGAAAATTTTCAAAATCGAGGTTTTAACCAGAATTTTAGGAATCATCCTAATCTGTCCTATAGGAGCAACAATGTCGAGAATCCCCAGGATCAAGTCTATCCACCGCAACCTCAGCAGAGCAATTTTGCACAGGGCTTCCAGAACAAGGGAACATGCTTTGGAGGATCGCATTTTCAGCAGAAACCTCAAGTCAGCAACTTCTCACAGGGTTATCAAGCAAATGCACCGCATGAGAGTGAATGTCAAGATCGACAGCATGTATTCTGTGCTGAATGGGAGAATCGAATCGTTAAACTCTCACATGAGAGTGTTGGAGAACCAAGTGGCACAGTCTGCAGCTAGAGTCAAGGCACCTCCAGGGACACTTTCAGGGAAAAACAAGGCTAATCCAAAGGAATATGTGAATGTCATCACCCTTCGAAGCGGCAGGGAGCTTATGGAACCACAAGAAAAAGAAGGGAATGACCGATCCAATGGCAGGACTGGCCAATCCAAAACACAAAATTAGGGAAACAACCCCGATGAAGTTCTTAAACACACTTCTGATGATGTTGTTATACCTGGTTCAACTACTCCTCAAGGAGAGTAGCCCAGCAGACCCCAACAACCTTATGCACCCAGACTGCCTTTCCCTACTCGCCGCAAGACCAAGATACAGGAGCGAGAATATGAGAAGCTGAAATCAGTGGTAGGAGAGCTTCAGGTTAGACTCCCTTTCATCGAAGAAGTGAGGATGGTTCCATCTCTCAAAAAGTACATGAAAGAGATTCTCACCGACAAGCTCAGTCTGGAGAAAGGAGTGATTTATCTCACTCAAGAATGCAGTTCAATGCTCCAAAATCGAATGCCAGAAAAATGTGGAGATCGAGTACCGTTTACTCTGCCTTGCACGATAGGAGATCTCAAATTCAACAAATGTTTCTGCGATCTAGGAGCAAGTGTGAGCCTTATGCCACTCAGCGTTGCAACGCGACTTGGTCTCTACACCTTCAAGCCGACCCAAGTCACCCTCGTCCTTGCTGATCGCTCCACTCGACGTCCAGAGGGAGTATTGAAGAACCTACCAGTGCAGATTGGGAACTGCTACATACCCATTGACTTCATTGTTTTGAAACTTGATGAGGAATCCCAGGAACCCATTTTACTTGGAAGACCCTTCTTGGCCATGGCTGGTGCAATGATAAACGTCCGAGAAGGAAAGATTGATTTGCACATGGATGATTTAGTTTTGAGATTCAACCTGGAGAAAGCAGCTAAAAAGCCTACAATCAATGGTCAAACCTTCTGGGTTGATACAATAGGCGAGATAGCTGATGAGATCTATGATGAAGTGTGTACAAGTGATCATCTGGCTGTCGCATTGACAAAGAAGGAACCAGAGCTGGGATATCTGTCTGAGGAGACTGAGAACTTGGCCAGAACACTCGATGCTGCAGCAGTTCTAAAACACGAAGTCCTATTCATCAATCTGCAAACTGGACTGACTGATCCGGAAACTGGACTGACTGATCCAACTCCTCTTGTGGAAACAACCGATAAGGGCGATGGATTGACCATTCTAGGCGATAGATCAACCAATCCCGAAACCTGCTCTGGGACCAAGTCGAATCAGGAGGACTGGAGCGAACTCAAGGCTCAAAATTTGGACCTAAAACCACTCCCTGAAGGGCTAAGGTACACTTATCTTGGACCTAGCTCCACATATCCTGTTATCATCAATTCTAACCTGAACAATGTTGAGACCGCACTCTTGCTCTGTGAGTTAAGAAAATATTGGAAGGCTTTGGGCTATTCCTTAGATGACATTTCAGGTATATCACCGGAGTTATGCTCACATCGGATTCACCTTGAAGACCCGTCTAATTCGTCCATCGAACACCAAAGGAGGCTAAATCCGAACCTCAAGGAAGTGGTGAAGAAGGAGATCCTTAAACTATTGGGAGCTGGAGTTATTTTTCCAATCTCTGACAGCACTTGGGTGAGCCCAGTCCATGTAGTGCCAAAGAAAGGAGGAGTGACAGTAGTCGCAAATGAGAAGAATGAGTTGATCCCCACCAGGACGGTAACAGGGCATCGTATGTGCATCGACTACCGCAAGCTCAATGCAGCAACCAGGAAGGACCACTTCCCTCTTCCATTCATTGACCAAATGCTTGAGCGTTTAGCAAACCACCCTTACTACTGCTTCCTGGATGCTTATTCCGGCTTCTTTCAAATTCCGATTCACCCGGACGATCAGGAGAAGACCACCTTCACTTGTCCCTATGGCACATTCGCTTACCGACATATGCCTTTTGGATTATGCAATGCCCCAGCCACTTTGCAGCGCTGCATGACGTCAGTGTTCTCCGACTTGATTGAGGATATTATGGAGGTGTTTATGGATGATTTTTCGGTGTATGGCTCATCCTTCTCTTCCTGTCTGTCTAACTTGTGCAAGGTTCTTCAACGTTGTGTGGATAAACACCTTGTTCTGAATTGGGAGAAATGCCATTTCATGGTCACCAATGGGATTGTCCTTGGCCATTGAATTTCTGAGAAAGGGATAGAAGTCGAAAAAGCCAAGATAGAGGTGATGTCCAGTCTACAACCTCCAAAAACTGTGAAAGATATACGCAGTTTCCTTGGTCATGCTGGATTTTATCGAAGATTTATAAAATATTTCTCCAAGATAGCTAGACCACTCACCCACTTGCTATGCAAGGACATCTCCTTTGAATTTACTGCAGACTGTTTGGAAGCTTTCCTAACGATCAAGTAAGCCCTGATATCGGCTCCAATAGTTCAGCCACCCGATTGGGACCTGCCATTCGAAGTTATGTGCGATGCAAGTGATTTTGCTGTTGGAGCAGTTCTGGGAAAACGCAAGGATGGTAAGTTACATGTTGTTTACTACGCTAGCAGGACACTCGATGGGACACAAACCAAGTACGCCACAACAGAAAAAGAACTACTCGCCATAGTCTTTGCGTTTGAAAAATTCATATCGTACCTGGTCGGTTCCAAGGTCATTGTGCACACAGATCACGCTGCATTACGATACTTGTTAACGAAAAAGGATGCTAAACCAAGGCTGTTACGGTGGATTTTGCTTTTGCAAGAATTTGATCTAGAGATACGGGACAAGAAAGGGGTCAAGAATGGCGTGGCAGACCATCTTTCTAGGCTGAGAGTCGATGAAGAGATCCCCATAGATGACAGACTACCTGAGGAGAATGTATATGTGGTTGCAGCTTTCATGGATTGCTATAAAGAGAAGGCCGATGCCAAGGTTCTTCAACAGATAGGTAACGATTCAGCATGGTAAGCCGATATCGCAAACTACTTGTGTGCTGCAGAAGTGCCTCCGAATTTCACTGGATATGCTAAGAAGAAGTTCCTACGAGATGTGCGACACTACTTCTGGGATGAACCTTTTATTTACAAGCATTGTGCTGATGGTCTGTACAGAAGATGTGTTCCAGAATCAGAAGTGCAAGGCATACTTTTTCACTGTCACGGTTCTAACTATGCGGGACACTATGCTACTTTCAAAAACACGACAAAGTGCTCCAAGCAGGCCTCTGGTGGCCCACCTTATTTTGAGATGCACACGATTTTGTCTCCCGATGCGATTCTTGCCAGCGACGTGGGAACATAAGCAAGCGGAACGAGATGCCACAAAACTTTATTTTAGAGATCGAGGTGTTTGACTGTTGGAGAATCGACTTCATGGGGTCTTTCCCACCTTCTTATGGGAATCTCTACATACTTGTGGCAGTGAATTACATTTTCAAATGGGTTGAGGTTGTAGCAAGTCCTACCAATGATTCGAAGGTGGTCCTCAAGATGTTCAAGCACATAATATTTCCACGGTTTGGTGTTCCTAGGGTGGTCATAAGCGATGGGGGAACTCACTTTATCAACAAGCTCTTTGCAAACCTTTTGAGAAAACATGGCGTGCAACACAAGGTTGCTACCCCTTACCATTCGCAAACCAGTGGGCAGGTCGAGATTTCTAATCGTAAGATCAAAAGCATCCTAGAGAAGACAGTCAACTTAACCAGAAAGGATTGGTCCTTGAAGCTCGATGAAGCATTATGGGCGTATCGGACTGCTTACAAAACGCCCATCGGCACTACCCCTTTCCGGCTGGTTTATGGGAAGTCATGCCACTTATCCGTCGAGTTTGAGTATCATTCCTTATGGGCGACTAAGCAGATGAACTTCAACGTCAAAACGACAGCAGAGAGACGCCTTATTCAGCTGAATGAGCTTGATGAAATTCGCATGGATGCTTATGAGAACTCCAAGATATACAAGGAGAGGACCAAGGCCTTACATGACAAGAAGATTATCTCCAGGGACTTTGCGAAAAATGATTTGGTTCTTCTCTTCAACTCAAGGCTGAAGATTTTTCCTGGGAAGTTGCGTTCTCGTTGGTCCGGACCTTTTCGAATCAAGGAAGTCATGCCATATGGCGCTGTTGTGCTTCGGGACCAAGAGGAAAAAGAATTCACTGTCAATGGTCAACGTCTTAAGCCGTACCTAGCGGATTACGATCCGATTGAGACCTCCTTCCCTCTGGAGGAACCTCAAGCTGCTTAGGCAGCAAGAACAGTCAGGCTCGAGACTCTAAACAAGCGCTAATGGGAGGCAACCCACTGGGTTTGCGTTCGCTTACCCTTCTCTTTTTGGTTTTGTTTTCTTTTCTTAGGAAATTTGTTATTTTGTATCCTTTACAGAGACACTCGAGAATCACATTTGGTAGTGAGCTTTATTTTCAGGAACAGGTTCGAAACGCAGAAGATGCAAATCCCTTTTCAAGGAATGTTCCGTAGTCGTCAGGATCAGCCAGTCCAATTTTGGACTGGCTGATCCCCGTTCCAGGTAAGTAAAATTCGAGAGAAGTAGTAAAAAAAAAAAAAAGAGAGGCAAGGAGAGAGGAAGGAAGGGAATTGGTATTTCGGGTTTTTGGACTTAAATTCAACCGGGTTAAGTCCGGTTTCTTGTTCAAATTCCCAATCATAAAACCTAATTTCTTTTTTCTCTTCCTCCTTTCTCCCTCGCCGTCCCCAATTCTGATATCCTTCTTCTCTCGAATTCTACTTTGCTTTCATTCAATTTTGGATTTCTACCACTTGATTTTTCATCCTTTGTTCAACCCAATTGTTGTATCAATCATTCGAACAAGGTAAGTCCTTCCTCTCCTGATTTATATCAATCTTCGGATCCAAGGTTTAAACTTCTCAATTTTTTTTTTTTGATATTTGTGCTATTTTCTCCTCTTCTTTCCAATTGATGAGCGAATTAGTGAGATTAACTGTCCTACATGACTCTTGGAACTAGATTTAGGCTGCTGTGGCTTGAATTTAGCATAGGCTTGTAACATGGGTTAATTAGCATAGGGAATTTTCGATTGCCTTGCTTTTTCTCACATCTTGGTTACTTCCTCTTTTGCAGAGGATGCCTAAACGACGCCGAAGTGGTAAGGAGACTATCACTCCTTCCGAGGAACCACCAACAAGAGTTTGGAATGATGAGGATACTAAATGTTTGAAGTTACTTACTCAGTGCAAGCTGGAGCTAACTCGTTTTGTTGATCGGGACCTTTTTGAACGGATGGGTGTATTAGCAGATTTTGATGAGTTGGTCAAGAACATGGGTTTTGGTACTTTTGCTGAGAAGGCATGGGACTTGTATGAGCGGCTCGCACGAGAGTTTCTCGCCACTGTACAAGTGGATTTACCAGAGGGAGCTGACACGGTGGCTGAGCATTGTTCGATCAGTTTCTTCTTGCTCAAAAAGCATTATGTCATCTCCGTGTTCGATCTCTGCGACATCTTTGGTTTTCCAAGAAACAAACTTTGCAAGATGGAGAAGCTCGACAGTAGGATGGAAATGTGGAAACTGTTTGGAGCTGGGTAGTATGTCTCTCGTGGAGCTAGAAAATCTCGCATCCGCAACCCTGTCCTTCGTGTCACTGCAAAGTTCCTGAGTAACACCATCTATGCTAGGGCTGAGACTAGCACATTGCAGCTACTTGAGTTGTGGATGTTTTTCCATGGTCTTCGCAGGTTCCTCCACCCTCCGGATTCACCTATCTATCTATCTTTCTAAGGAGTTTGAGCAGGTGCGGAGGAACATGGTTCATGCTAAAAACAAGAGTGTTCTCATCGGCAGTTTGGTAACTCCTATTATCGAGTATTGTGGCATCGTTTTGCCCCCGCATACTAAGGCTTCGAAGAGGAAGTTGCTTGACCTCAAGTATATGTTTACAAGTTAGATTTTGGTGCGTCACAATTTCTGCTACCGCTTTCAAGACAACGCTGGTCACCTTCGCTATATGCTGATTCCCTTGGCCTTTCTGCACTTCGATTCGCAAGGTACAGAACATCGACTTTGATCCTCCAGCTGACGCCCTTTGCAAAATCGATGATGTCCTTTTCCCAGGGGAACGCAAACCTGCAACCATCAGATCCCGTAGCAGCACACTCCCTGCGGTTGCCTCTACATCTTCACATCCATCTCATTCCCTTCCACCATTTCCTCCTTTCGATGTGAACCAGTTTCTTGCTACAACACCTAAGGAGCCCCCTCACTCTGAGTTTGAGAGATGGATATACGACACCCAGAAGAAGAATAACCTGTTGCTCACTCGTCTGGCTACTTGGCTTTAGGGTCTTGCACCGTCCTGTTTTGCACCACCACCATCAGCTCCCACCGCTGCCAGTGATGACGAGGACACAGCCACTGAGCCTCTCGGTTTTGACCATTCCGCGACCTCCTCGCCTTCTCGTCAGTTCTGACCAATTGCTGCTTCCTCACAGGTTTCTCTTTTTCCTTTTCTAGGACTTTTTCTATTTTTCCTTTTCATTGTCCGAGGATTCTTTTCCTTAGCTTTGCTTTCACACCGGGACGGTGTGAAGTAAGTCCGGGGGAGGGATGTCTCCACGTTACTAATGTTGTTTTCTTTGGTTGTTTTCTTTTGGTTTTGAGTCATTTTATCATTTTGCCGAGTCTAAAAAAAAAACAGAAAAAAATGGGAAACTATGATCAATTTTAGGAATCCTGCTTTGAACTAACACTCTTATGATTACTTTTGTACCTTTGATTTGGAATGAAGCTTGGAATGAACATGAGCAGTCTCAACACTCCCCAAAAGACACTCGCCAAGGAGAACACTAAGTTGAACCAGAAGTTGTCTCTAGCTTTGACAAGACTTAACCGGATTTAATTTCTTACCTTGGGGCTTGGTATACATCGGACAAGACTCCTCCTCTCAAGCCTCACAAGACATGCATCTCCTCACAAAGTATGCTTCCCCTCTCTCTTCCCTTCAGTACTCAGTAAAAAAAAAAAAGAGAGACTTATGTTAAAGAAGAAGAGGATATAGGTAATAAAAGAAGTGAACCGAGGCTTGTGCGTAAACCTGTGCATCTTTCGGAAGTCATGGAAACTTATCCACAAGAAAAGAACAAAGGATTGATTAAAAAAATAAAATGATACCCTAGAAAATTAGGGAGAAATCAATCCTTTGGAAGTGAGAAAAGAGAGAGGAAAGGGAACATATGAGGAGGTCTTGGGCATTAAAAGGTTGAAGGAGTCAATTAAGTTCAATGATCGATACTCCCATGGTAAGACTGCAACCTTTTACTAATCTGATGTAGAGAGACAACGATGGGGAGACCGAAGGTTCTCTGAGGCTGTGGAGGTCAGAGTAGGGAGTGTTGATCCTAATCATGGGAAGAGTACAAAAAGTAGTTCTTAATTTGATTTGATGAAGAGTGCAAAAAAAGAGGTTCCCAAGAATATGTGAGTTTCCACTTTCAAACATTTTCTCTGTTCTTGAGTTTTTGTTTGTTCTTGCTTGAGGACAAGCAAAGATTCAAGTCCGGGGGAATTGATGTGTCTGTATTTTATAGGGTTTTAACTATAGTTTTAAGGTTTGTTTTGAGTCTTTTATTAGGCCCAAGTGTGCTTTTGGAGTCCTTTTAGTCTTTTGTGAGTCTTTACAGGTTCTAGGTGACTTTGGAAGGAATCTGAGCGTTTTGGGGGTGAAAATACGTATCTGAAGCTAAATTGGTTGAAGACTGATCGAGCTAGTAAGCAGATGGAGTGAGAACAGAAAAACGTTCCAGATCGACTGATCCTCGCTCGAGATCGACCAATCCCGTCCCCGAAGCAACTTTTCCTTTTATGTTTTAAACCGACTTTTAGGGTTTTATTTTATTATTTAAGCACGAGGCTCGACCTCTAGAACGACAAGTTTTATTCTACGCAGCCTTTGAGCACTTGTAAGCTTTGGGAGAAGATCTCTTATCCTTTCATAACCTTTGGAGAAGAATTCTGAACCCTTTTATTTTCTCTTTGCAATTCAAAACATGTTTTCTTTATATTTGATTTGTGATTGTTGTTGTTCGATGTCTGAGTAGTCTCTCTGTTGGGTTTCGGGTTTCAAAAAGGGGTTTTATGATTCTTTAACTTAGGTTGTTAGATTTGGGATTGATCTATTGAGTTCTACATCTATTGTTGTTCTTATTGCTTAAACTAGATTAGCTACCTAGTTTATGATCTTAGGTTAAATTCATCTAGGCATCAAAAGTGTTGTTGAATTGCTTGAAAAGAACATAGGTGAGCAAGGTGATCCTTAGCCAACGACAGTTGAAGTTGAGGCACCTTGTGAACATAATCAAACTTGAACTTATTGCTTGCTAGGATTGTTTAGATTCAAATGACGGATTAGAGTTTTATCAATTCCTTGCATAGATAACTAATGCTGCGACAGTAGGTTAGTTTTACATTCGAGATTTGAGTTCAAGAACGGTTTCTAATGCTTTCCCAATTTATCATCTGAATAAGTGATCATAGCTCCTAATTGATTCCCTGCGCCCAATACTTTCTCTTGATTTTACAAACTTTTATTTAATTTATGTCTTTGATCGGTTACTTGAAAAACAATCTTTCTTATTGCTTTAGCTATACTTGATCTATATAGTTTCATAGTGCATCGCTTGGTCTCTGTGGATTCGATCCTAAAGTGCTACGACGACACCACTAGATCGTGGTTGAGTGTGCTTTGGGTTATTAATTGACCCTAGATCAATTTGCATTTAATGTGGGATATCGATAAGTTTAAATAGTCTATATAATTAGGTCAACAACCGACATTCGACGTTAGAACTTTTGAAAAGATGTTTTCATAGGATATGAATATAGAATGAACTCTTCTAAGGATAAAAGGTCAGAAGATTGTCGATAATATTGTTTACTCTTCTAGTGAGGTTCTTAAGTCCTTTTTGTTATCACATAATATATTGTTGATTTACCAGAAAAACATTATTGCGACACTAGACCATATATGTTATATATAGATTAGTAAAATATGTACGGCGACTATATAGATTTATCTTTTAATCTTCAAATAATTAAATTTATATTTAATGATTCTTATTGATAAAAATTTTAAATAAAATCCCACGCAAATAGATGAACAATACTTGGGTTCACCCCTAGGGGTGAACTTCTCCATTCATCCCTAAGTATTCATATAATAAAAAATATTATCTTCACAATATGTACGTTGTATATCACTTAGTAAAGTAAGTTTAATGTTTATATAGATTTATATTCAAAAGTTGAAATGATTATATTTGAGCTCAACAATTTATATTGATAAAAAAATAAATTAAAATCTCACACGTGCGCCAGTATAAATTCTAGTTGTAAATAATATTAACTAATGAGATCAAATCGCAAAAATGGGTTTCGAACTCTTTAACGACGACATCTCAGCTTTTTCACAAAATCCTTCTTTATTAATATATAAGGGATATTTAAAGACCATAAACAAGGATCAATGGTTTCAAAGAGAGACTAGCTTGTACTGCATATCATTTAAGACATCATCAAACGAGAAGATAACATATTCAATGTTAGCTAATAAAATAGGCGAAAAGATTAGGATAGATGAATCTACAACAATGTTGAAATTGAGTTATGTTTCATTGGTACAGAAACTTTAGACACAATCATATATTTTTATGATGAAAATGTTTAAATTTATCTAACAATCTATGGATGAAGAGCAACATAGAAGTGTGTTACCTATAGAAGTTATCTTTTGATTAGTAAATAGTTTCGTTACAGGATTAACTTTCAAGGGTAGAGAAAGAAAGTTCACTTGATGTGAATTTGGTGAGCTGATTTCAAGTGATAGAATTAATGGTAGAATAAATGTTGGTGTTGTTACTCTTTACACATGCTAGAAATCAGCAGAACAACCTCAAGAGTCTTTGGAGCCGCTAGAAAATATTGTTATCGAAGATGTGAAATATGGTGTTGATAAAAAGGTGGAAAATGGTGTTGAAAACGATGTGGATATGATATGGAGAACTCTAATATTCGTGACTATGTTGAGTTTCCACATTTTTTCCAAGAATTTCATTTTTTAAAAACGACGAGTTGAAATGGTTTAGGGAACGCATCCCTAGTAACATTTCTTTATTTTTTTTTTTCAATCAAGTTGCATTAAATTCGAAACTACTCAATGTTTGGTACAGATAAAACCGGTTGAACCGGGAGAAATACACCAGATGGTACAAGGATATTAAGACTAAAGCATTAAATGAAACAAGGGTAGATAGAGAGTTTTTCGCAATCTCATATGCTCGTCGGTTCCTCTCACGAGGAACGAAGGTGAAAGTGATTTCTTCAAAACTCGATCCTAACAGGAGGATATCGTGTAGAATCTTGTAAATCTCCTTCAATTGGAGTTCCAAGTTAATCGCTTTGATCAGCTGTTGTAAATCCGAAGCGTACAAAAGTTTTCGATAGCCAAGATCGGAGGCATGTTGCAAGGCCAAATACACTGCTGTCGCTTCCGCCATCAGCGGGGATCTGACATGGTGAGAGTTGGCACTGCCGGTTTTTTCAGAATTTGGTGAGGGCCTGTGAAGATCCAGCCGAAACCCGCATCCTGGGATTCCTCCCTCCAGGCCGCATCCGTAAAGCATCAAATCAGATCGAGGTTATCCTCAGCATGCTGTTTCTATGCACAGGTATGTTTCAATAAGGTCTCTGAGGTTTGATTTAGGTACCATTCCCGGGTTTGTGAAATGGCTTGAGTCATAGCTTCTACCGGGGGAATCTGTTCAAAAATAAGCTTATTGTGGCATGTCCAAATGTTCCACAGGATCCAAGCCCCCACTGCTCCATTCGCAAGCCCAGTAGGTGGAAGACAGGTTAGTGATCGGGTTACTTTAAGACCCAACTCCAAGCTTTTGATCTCCGATGGGTCGAAAGTGGTTTTTGTTGGGGTCTGCAACCAGACGTTAATGGCAAAAGTACAATGAAAAAACAAGTGGAGTCGCGTCTCCTCCTGACCACAGAAAGGGCACTTGGAGGTTCGATTAATTCCACGATTGCCTAAGTTTTCACCAGTTGGGATCGCATTTCGCATTATCTTCCAGAGGAAAAACCTGATTTTTGGTAAGCAAGGTAAGCTTGTGACAACCTGTCCCGTGGACCCCACTAGCCCACCACTAGCTGCCCCAACGGACTGTCTGTGGACCCCACTAGCCCACCGCTAGCCGTCCAACGGACTCCAAGCTGGCCCTGCAGGGCATCGATCCTAACCCATCACTGTGGAAATCCACATCCACCAGTAGGTTATTGGTGCGCCAGGCGTTCCTCGAACCCTGGTCCCCACCCTTTAACAACCTTCCCACAGGACAAGTTGCCACCAATTGACCTGCAGATCCGTTGGGGCAGGTAGCGGTGGGCTAGTGGGGTCCGCAGGACAGGTTGTTACAAAGCTCCAGATCTCTTTTTCCCAATTAAAATCATGATATGAATCCTCATGCTGTGATTGTTGCTCCTGTTTCAAAGATAAGGTCTAGTAACCTGATTTCGCTGTATATTCACCAGATTTTGTGGGTAGCCAAACGAATCGATCTTCTGCTCCATGCTTGCTGGGTCTGATGGCCAAAATCTCTTCTTTATACTCCGAGATCATTGATTCTAGTCTCTATGGGTCCCAAATGTTGGTGGATGTGCAAATGAGCTCTGCCATAGTTTGGAACTAAGTGTTCTCAGGGGGAGGTCCCATTGGGCATACAGGGGAGGATAATGATATCCATGGATCATACCAGATACTGGTTGAGGTCCCGGAACCTATTGCTTTCCCTAACTGGGATTTGATCAAGTCTCTGCCAATGCAGATGCCTTTCTAGCCATGGAAGGCTGATGAAGGGACTTCACATTCTAGGAAAGAAACATCACCACAGTATTTGTCAAGCAGTATTCTTGCCATAAGACTCTTCGGTTGGGTTAATATTCTCCAGCTCACCTTTGCTAGAAGTGCATCGTTGAAATCTGATATATCTCGAAATCCTAGCCCTCCATTCTTCTTATGAGTTGTCATCTTTGACCAGGCTAACCAACACATTTTCCTTTTCTCTTCAGATTCATCCCACCAGAACCGAGTAAGGGCCGATTGGATACGCTTACACAGGGACCCTGGTAACTTAAAGCAGGATATAGCGTAAGTAGGCATTGAAGCAAGAACATATTTCAACATGGTAGTCTTCCCCGCAGTGGAGAGTGACCTATTAGACCAGCTTCGTGAACGTTGCTTTATCTTATCCACTATGGTGTTAAACATATCGCGCTTCTTCCTGCCAAACAGCTCCGGGAGCCCCAGATATTTCCCAAGGCCACTAACTTGTCTCACTCCTAGAACTTGCATAGCCATCTCTCGAGTTTGGTCACACGTCTTTGTAGAGAAGGTAACAGCAGATTTAATCTTATTTATCTTTTGTCCCGAGGCTCGTTCATACTTCTGGAGAATGGTCATTAACTCTCTGCAACTCTGTTTATCTGATTTGCAGAAAAACATGGTGTCAACTGCAAACAAGAGATGGTTAACTTACGGGCTATGTTTTGACGCTCTGATGCCAGGTAAGCGTTTATCTTGTTGAGCCTTGTTGCATAAACCAGATAGGATCTCACTGCAAAGAATGAAATATAGGGTGATAATGGGTCTCCCTGTCTAATTCCTCTTTATGGTTCAACTTTCCCTTGTGCAAATCCATTTAAGAGGTAGGAGTAGGAGACCGATGTTATACAAGTCATTATCCACTAAATCCAGGTTTGGTGGAATCCCATTCTTTCCAAAACAAGCGGATACAGTCCCACTCGAGTCGGTCGTAAGCCTTACTCATGTCAGTCTTGACCGCCATGTAGCAACGCACCTTTGCTCCAGAAGTCTTGAGGTAGTGGAGATTCTCATGTGTTATTAGCACATTATCTATTATCGCTCTTTTAGGCATGAAGGCTGACTGGTTTTCCGAAACCACCATTTGGAGGACAGGTTGGAGTCACTTTGTTATAATCTTTGATAATTGTAGAAAACAGAGCAGAGGACGATATGTCGATAATCTGCCATTTTCTGGGGACTTTGTATCTTAGGTATGAGCCTAATATGAGTTTCATTACTATGCACAGGTAGTCTGTTGGATAAGAAGAAACTCTGAACTTCTAGGACTACGTTAACTCCCACTATGTCCCAGTTTGACTGAAAGAAGCTGGCAGAGAAACCATCAAGGCCAGGGGCTTTATCAGTGTGGATCGAGAAACAAGCGATTTTTATTTCTTCTGAAGATGGAATAGTGATGAGTGTTTGGTTTGTTTTAGGTGTGACACAAGGATCGATTGCCTCCCGGATAATAGTTGCACGATCACCACTCTCCGAAGTGAAGACAGTTTGGAAATACTCAGTGATAACCGTAAGTATTTGTTCTTCTTTATGCATTGCAACCCCATTTTCATCTTCAATCACTGAAAATTTGTTAATAGCATGTCTGCCTTTGGTTATAGCATGAAAATATCCGGAGTTTTTATCTCCCAAAGTTAACCATAGCTGTCTTCTTCCAGAATTCTTTCTCCGCTTTATATGCCTTTAGCAGACTTAGGTTAATAGTAGAGATTACCTCAGTGGTCGGAGTTAGGCTGGACATGGCTTCCTCTAATTGTTGTCGAAGTAACTCAATCTCCTTCTGACTATCCTGGTGTTTCAGTCGAGACCAGGTTATGATTTCTCTTCTACACCGAGCCAGTTTATTTTGCACTGTTTCATAAGTATCATAATTCCAAGCCTTAAGTACCAATTCTTTTACTTCAAGGTTCCCTTTTAGACGCCTGTCATATCTAAACATGCCTTTCTTTTTCTTTTTTGATAGGTCTAGGCAAGTGAGAAGTGGTATGTGATTAGAGCCTTCAAAACGAAGGTATTCGCTGCGGCTATGTGGGAACTCCTCTGCCCATATCCCATTGGACATTGCTCTATCCAACCGACAGTGGATGATGTGATCATGTCTCTTACCTCTCCATGAGAGGAAATTGCCCGAGTGCCGTAGGTCAAAGAGATCACAGTCCGACATGAAGGATCGAATGTCAACAAAAGTGCCTTCATGCCTATCTGGTCCCCCCTGTTTCTCTGATGAGTCGATGATGTCATTAAAATCACCAGTCAGGAACCAAGAATTCTCTCTAGTAATACCAAGCACGGTAAGTTCATTCCACACTACCTTTCTTTTTGTTCTATCAGGTTCGCCATACACAAAGGTGGCGAAGAAAGATTTCCCTTCCGCAGTAATGCTAGTATCAATGTAATCTTTGCAGGCAGACATGATCTCAATATCGATGTGTTGTTTCCATAAGAGAACAAGGCCTCCTCCCCCAGGAGTATGGGGTGATACAAGGTAGTGATTCGGGTAATGCATCTAGTTGAGGGAAGAGATGACATTCTCATCAGTGTTCTTTGTTTCTATGAGGAATATTACATCAGGTGAGATAGTGGAGTTTGTCTCACGGAGTCGTCGGCCTGTTGTGGGATTCCCCAAACCACAACAGTTCCAGCTCAATATCTTTAAGGAAGAGGAGGCGGGGGATTGTGAAAATCCACATTTTTCTTCGTTATAGCTGGGACTATTGAACATATAGGAACTGAAGGGTTGCCAGTTTGTGGAGCAGTTCGTCCTTTCGCATTGGTTTACGGCTGGAACTAGGTACGGAGGTACTCTTCTGTAAGCCACTTTTCTACATTAGTGATTTCTTTGGGGATCCATTTGCTAAGTTCCTTTTTGACTTTTTGCTCATGCTAGTTTTAGAATTTGTCTCGGGGAGGCTTTTGCTAAGGGTGGTCGACCCCGTCCTTGCTTTGAAACAGGGCCTGATATCTCCATGGTGGGAGAGTTCCGAACACTAGTTGTTGGTCTGGCTTCAGAAAGAGATCCTTCAGTTTGAGGAATTAGAGAACCAGACAGGACAGAGGCAGATGCAGCCTGAACAATTTTGTCCGCTGTTTTGGCCATTAGTTTTTTTGCTTTTCCCAGGATTACTCTCTGTTTTCTAGCCGCTTTCTCTGTTGGGTCTGGAACCGCCAAATATTGGATAGTAACATCTCTACGCTCATCCATGACCTGTTCTTTCGTAGGGATTACCATAGGAGGGGAAGATTGATCCGGTACACAGGGACCCCGTGGTGAGGAGTTAGGGGGTACAATCATGGGGGTGAGTTGTGGCGAAGTTCTTCCATGTTCCTTTCCAGGGGAGGGCGTCTTGGTCTCGATGAATCTGATCTCTCACCCGTCTCTGTATTTCCAGGGCCATTTTTTTCTTTCCATTGGAGATTTTGGTAAGGATCTCGCCTATGATCCCTTGAGAGGTAGGGGGTTAATAAGAATCCCTGCTGTACTCTCTCCTTTGGTAAGGGTGGGATCTTTCTCTCTCCAAATGCCTTCTAGCCGTGTATGCATTACGTTCTTGATTTTGGCTTCTTGACCTGTAGTCGCTTCTGCTATCCACCGATGGAGTTGCCCGATTTGTGTACTTAGCCGTTGCAGAGACATAGTTCTTTGGGTCTGACTGGCCTGAGAGAGTGCTAGGGGCTCTGAATTATTCTCTGGAGTATAGTAGTTCCTCTGGATTCCTGGTTAGTGGAACTTGGGGTTGGAGCACTTGGGGTAGGGACACGTTTTTCTTTTGTAAGTCCAGGGCAGAACCTTGTCTCATGTGTGAGTCTGAAACAGTGAGAGAGTGGTTCTTCAAGTTTTTGTAGTCTAGGGTTACTATGGCTTCCTTACCATCCGGGAAATCGACAATGGTTTCTTTTGTCAAAGGTTGCAAGCCATCGATAGGGACTCGCATCTTGGCAGAGTCACAGGGAATCTCCACTTCTTCGAGTTCACCTAACTTTTTACCTATCGTTTCCAACATTTCTGTCTGCCAGTAGTGTTTTGGTAAACCTTGTAGTTCGATCCAGAAAGGGATCTTGGAGGGGAAAGTTTCAGAAATCACTGGTTCCCATTTTTGAAAGATTACCATCCATTGGCCATAATGGTAAGGTCGGTTGTCCAATACCTGTTGCATATCTTCTTCAAAGTCGAATCTGAACTGGAAGTAGCCACGGCCTAGATCTGACCCAGTAGCTTTACCTTTCAGGTTCCATCTATTAGCGAGAAAAGGAAAAAGAGACCATAGCCTTTGAGCAGCAGGATTTGTTAGCCGTCCCATCAGAGTGAGAGAGTTTTCCTCTATCAGAGCAGAGGTATCGAGATCCGGGGCTTTGATTCTCTTTCGAGGTGGGGGAAAAAAAGCTTGGAGCGATCTCCTTTCCTTTTAGGTAATGCGGGATTTTGTTCTCCATGATATCTTATGTGATGGAGGTTGAAGGGTTTATAGGGACTGAGGTAAATGAAACTTTCGGGAAAAGGTGAATGTTGCAGGGTTATACAGTTTACAAGGGTTATCAAGGGTGAAAAGGGTTATAACCAGTTAACAGCAGGATATGTACCAGAAAGTTGAGTGGTTCCGATGGTAGCTTTGGTGGTGGAGGTCGCCGGAGAAGGGGAGAACACAGCCTAATTTCATCGGAGACATTGCGTGGACCAGCATGTTTTCCTTGTGTCCCAAAGAAACCAGAGGATAATACTTTTAATTGCTAAAAAGTAGTTGGCGAGATTTGGTTTTTTGAAAAGTTCTTTCTGTTTCGGAGAAGCATCAAGACCCGTGCCCGAGAGAGAAAAGGAGCTTTTTTTTTTTTTTGTGAAATCTCACAGAATAGTAACATTTCTCTATATACATAGAGAAACTCAAATACAATCATGGATGATAAATTGGAATTCTCTATATTCACGAGAAACTTAGAATATCATGATACCATCTCTCTCTTGAAAAATGTTGTATTGGACAAAATCATGGATGATATAATTAATGATAATTAAATGCTACAACAAAACATGATTTTAGAGACTGCACTAAAAATAGTAAAAGGGATTATGTGTTACCTTAATATTGGTAGCAACTAAACCGCGTATACAATACACTAAGTTCGAACCTGCACATACGTGCGGAGTTACTTTTGCATATTTTAAAAAAAAAATAGAAAATTTTCATGTAACCCTCTACTCAGACCTGCTTGAGTGATGTATATAAGAAAAAATTAAGATATAATATAGATAAGAGATATTATGTGTATATTATTCTAAACTAATCCAAACATTTCCAACTGTTTGTTTAGGGGTGTTAAATCAAATTTGGATTCGGTTTCAGTTTCATTCATTTCACGTATTTAATTTAGTTATATAACCACAACCGTATATAACCATAACTGATAGTTAATAAACTGTAACCATACCCGTATTCATGCCTACTTATCGATACCAATCCTGTTGCATATCATAGAATTTCCAGATGACCTAAATATAACTGTCAAGCGATCAAACCTGTCTAATATGTCTGCGATCAAACCCATCTAATATGTCTGATTGCAACATTTATATTGTTTTGACCCAAAAAAACCTCATTCCTCGTAATTTACATGAGTAAATAGTATGTTCGCATATGTTCTGCTTGAATTCTTGTTCCCAAAATTCTCGTCCCGTATTTTGTCATACATGATTATACCCACACAAAATTTTCATAACCTGATTTTTATGGAACTAATTTGAACGATTCCTAAAATATAATAAATCTGTTGTTTAGTTTTCTTCTTAATATGTAAATTGTGTCAGTTTGACAACATCGATATTTGATATGATTTTTTTAACCCTTAAGTGTATTCCCCAATTAATAGTATAGATTTCCTTCAATTATTGAATGAAATATTCCCTAGTTCTACTAATGACAATTTAATGTAAATTCCCTATATATTGAATGATCTTTGATTATTTACCATTAGAGCTTTAGAAAATTATTAGAAAGGTAACATTATTTACATTTTTGAAGATATGATTTTAAATATATATTTTTTACATCTCATATAACATATTACAAATACATAGTGAAATTAATTTAATTTCAAAAATATGTAGGGGATAATATTTATCAATTTTTGAATAATATTTACCAATTTTAGAATTTATAGGAGCAAATATATTGTGTATATAAATAAATTGAATATCATTGGCAGTTGACAAAACAATGTATATATAGTAGTGGCAGATTTATGTAATTTTATGGAATACTAAGGGTGAATAATAAATTGGATATATAGCTCTTTAGCGACGACACATCAGCTTTTTCTCCGAAATGTTTCTCTTTTAATATATAGGAGATATGGAGATAAAGGGATAGAGATAGAAAAAGTTGTTAAAGATCCAATATGAGTTGGCTATATTACTTCAAAAATTAACTCTATTTGTTATAGATCTTTCTCGAAGACCTTTGCCGAAGTCCGAAGACGATCTTTAAATAATTCTGCAGAAAGAGTTATGCAGAGAAAAGAAAAAAAGAAAATGAGTTATGCAGAGAAACATTAGGAGACTATGAGTCTGATTGGTAACGTATCTAAAGCTATACAGAAAAGCTGTAAGTTAGAGCTGTAAGTTTTTACGGAATAGTGCAAAGCTGTAAGAAAGAACTGTACATAAAAACTGTAAAAAACTGAGAGTAAAATTTTTAATAAAGTTTTTAGTAAAACTTTTGTGATTGATAAAAATTCAAAATGATACTATTTATACCACTTTATTTTTGTCACCAATCACACCCTATAGGTGTGTTACCTTAACCTTGGTAGACCTAACAACGTAGTTCATCTAGGTTTTTCAATAAAAATTACACTAGACCGAGGAGCGAATATGTTTGACGCACTAAAAAATAATGAGAAGAAAAAGAAAGCAAAGACAAAACAAAAGTGATGATAGAAAGAAATTGTGTCGCATAGTGTCGTAAGCGTAGGCTGCCACGTTGGTGGGCCAAATGTCGACAAGCTGCTTCATGGAAATACCTTATTTCCGCCACACAGCCGTTTCTCAGCCGCTTAATAAAACTCCAATTCAAACATTCAATGCATAATCCTTTTAACCAAACACTAAAAGTCAAACAATAATTCTTTCGTTAAGTTAATAAAAGAGGGTTATGGTTCATGTCGGCTTACTTAAATATTTGAGGAAGAAAAAGAGTGGCGGCGCTGCCACATAAGGCATATATATATCTTTAGCCGCCTATGTAATTGTAATCTTCTCTCTTTATATATTACACACGTAGACATGTCACGTTTGGTTAAATTGAGGGTATGATTGAGATTGAATACAAACGAAAACAAGACTTTCCTATGGTGAAAGAAGGACTCGTCATGAACGAGAAGCCGAAGAGGAATCCAATGAGCCCCAAGGAGAAGCGATATAAAGGGATAAGGATGAGGAAGTGGGGGAAGTGGGTGGCTGAGATAAGGGAGCCAAACAAACGAACACGGATCTGGCTTGGTTCCTACAAAACCGCGGTTGCTGCCGCACGCGCTTACGACACCGCCGTGTTTTACTTACGTGGTCCTTCTGCAAGACTCAATTTCCCCGAACATGTCTTTCAGGACAGAAACGGCGGTGAAGGCGTTGGAGGAGACATATCTGCGACGTTGATACGGCAGAAGGCGGCTGAGGTGGGAGCTAGAGTTGACGCGGAGCTCCGGTCAGAGAATACTATGGTGGAGAAACTAGACATGAATAAGTTGCCAGAGGCATATGGATTGTAATTTTACAGTTTGGTAGTTTATAGGTTGGAGATTGCCCGGAGACAGAGTCAAACAGAGGCTCTGATTCATACAAGGCATAATATAGTTGATAATTGCTTTTTTTTTATTTCTTGAGCATAGTAATCTTTTCATAAGAATGAGATTTAAGATTACTAAAAAACAAACATAAACGAAAAAAATGCTAATAACCAATGATTATTAAATCGTTATTAGCATAGTGTTTACGAGAATTCTCCAAATTATATCGGACGATTGATGTTAAGTTGGATACTGTAGTAGGTGTTTTAGTGATATTGGTTGTGGTGTAAACCATAATTAGTAACAATTTGTGAACGGAGCCGCACTCACCTCGTTGTGGTATGATAATTGGTCAAATTGGGGTTGTAGGTATAACATGTTTTTTTTAGCCAAAAATTTTTTGTTACAGATTTTTTACAAAATTAATTAATAACTATTTGGTTATAGCAAATTTTTCCTTCATAGCTAATTGTCGCAATTTGCTACAATTTAGATACTAATTGAAAAGTAACAAATTGCTACTATTTGATAATTTTTTTTTTGTCATCTGATGTTGTTATTGATAATAAACTTGAAGGATACATAAAATACAAACTTAAGCCGGCGGAAAACATAAATATCCTCGGAGTCTAAAACCCAAACAAGGGAAGCTAAACTGACGGACGAAAGAACTCCCCCGAAACTAAAACTGAAAGCAAGAACCATTAAACATACAAAGCAGGAATTATAAGCCTCAACTCAAAAGAAATTGCAACTAAAGTTTTAAAACAAAAAACAAACAGGACTTCAATCTTCAGAGACGCTAGCTCAAAGTTCACCAAATCAACTTCTTCTTCTGAAAATTCTAAGAATGAGATTTATCTTTGATGTCCTCGGCAATCCAAAGATAACAACCGATTCCTCCTATCAAGATGAGAGCCGACCTCTCCAAACCGAACCAAGACCTTCATAACCCTGCAAGTGAGACCTTAGAGGAACCTCAACCACTCCCGGATACGACGACGATAACGACCCATGCGCCACCCATTTATGCCTAGATAGAACTCTACAAAACATTTTCAGATTTCTATCCGATCTACAAAGCAAAGACAATGAGCCAAACCTAACCACCCGAAATAACCCTTCTTGCAAACAAAAACACCATCAAAACGAGCCAGCTACCATTCACTGCAATCTCCACCCCGAATATGAAGATCTGTAAACTTTGAAACTAGCATCAACTTCAGACAAATCAAAGCAACTGGAGCAAACCAGATGGAAACCAAAGGCTGAACTAAGGCTGAACCAAACCAGAAATCAAAGCAACTTGATATATTTTTGTTGTAGCTATTTGTTACACAATGCGTCAGACACATGCGTAACAATTATCTTCAAAAAACCATCATTAATTTGTGACAGTTAGCTATACAGTTAGTTGTCATAAACTTGTTACAAATTAGAAAAATATGTCTAATTTAGTGTGTATAGTGCTGTAGCTAATTGTTATTAAAAAGTGACAAAAAACTATAAACAAAAATCTTTATAATTTAAATAAAAAATTTATTTTCCAATGTATACAAAAACATCAACTACTTTTCTCTATTCTCTTCAGCGCTCTCTTTTAGGTTCTTGCTCAACGATCACTTCATCATCTTTGTTTGAGGTTGAATGCCTTAGTTCTTCAAGACTTTTTGTTAGCTTCTGCAAACAGACTGCAAACAGAGTAAAAAATAGAAGTTTAGTATGGTTTGCAGAAGATATCCAATTACTCCAAGGAAAATAACTCTGTCCACATTGCTTCAACAAATATACGCATGAAACCGTTTAAGTAAACCGTTTTTATTCAATTATCAAAACTAAGTAAAAAAAAAAGAAGTGAGAAGTCACTCACACGTTTTGATGGTGCCGTAACCATAACTCATATTGGAAACTCAAAAGAAATAAAAATCCAAAAGTAGCATCAGGGGACATCTCTTGTGTTATATTAATCAATTTTAATTAGAGGAAAATTAGACCCAACATAGAGAAGTAGAATATACAAGTTGAGTCTTATAACAAGGTTTTTAGTTTACCTGAAAACAACCAACTTGTGGTTCTCCTTGTGTTCTTCAGATACTAAGTCAAGTCTTTCTCACTTGTAGTGAATTCAGTCTTTTCAGCTGCTCATTGTGCTCCTAATCCCCAATGAAGTTACTCCAATCACTAACTAATCTAGAAACCAAAACCAAGAACAGAACGATGCAGAGCTTTGGTTGTGGTATATGATTGATCACAATGGGGAGACAGATTCTCCACCATACCAAACAAAACGAATACCAAACTCACCTGCAGTATAGGATTAGGACCATGATGTCCCTTGTTGCATCCTTAAAGTTCAGATAAGAAGCTATACCATAAGACACAATCAATCTGCTTAAAACTAAGGTTATGCAAGTGTTTTTAGTTTCCAGTCACTCACCAATCTCCTCTCTGGTGTGGAAATTACATAGTCTAACCCACATATCTTCTCCACCAGCAACGATTTTGTTGACAAATTTGGGCTCAAGCGATGCAGATTCGATAATTAGAGAACCGGAGTTTATAACTTTATATATCAAAAGTGATGATGGTTTAGTGATCATAAGATTTTACCCTCCAGATGTGTCGATGACATCCTAGTTTTACATATAAATGAAGCCAAATTAGTGATGTATACAGAGCAAGATCACAAAGCAAACTTGTTGCTTCAATAATCACGTACACACGAACCTACGTAAGTGAGTGTATGATTTTGAGACTTAGAATAAAATAATCACAAGATTCCACTTATACTTATAGCATGAGTACGATACAGTTTGGTAAAGTTCTATATTTCAACAAGAGACGCAAAAGATTTCAAACTGTCATTGATCTGCAACTTTATCTTTCTTCAATCAAAATTCTAAGTTTTGTCTTACTTTGGACCGATTCAGTAGCCAAGAACAGAAAAAAGATTGCAGGTAAGGGGATAAAATTGACTTACCAGATAAACAGGATTGAGTTTTGAAGTCAAGGAAGCTTCGACTTGCTCCTTCGATACACCCATCTCCCTCATTCTGGAAGCTGCTGCAATTTCTAGCATTGCTTCAACAATTGCATCACCACAAGCGTTTCGACCTCTCTTGCGTGTTGTTGTTGGTCTATAACTAGAAGGTGTCATCATTAACTTCATCTCCACAGCAAGGTTCATCATCACGAAACATCCTTCAAAAACCCAATTAAAAGACTTCCATCGCTAAAGCAAATGACTCTTCAACACCCTTTGACTTCAGCTCCTCTCTGCTTTCTCAATGAATCGAGGCACATGAGAGTACAATTACTAAGGCTGATATTAATCTTTGGTCTCTTCCCTATAAGAAACCAGAACCCATGTAAGAAAAAATAATGTGTGTATGAATCTGAAATATAGTAGCCAACCAGAGCAACAAAATGGTGGTGGTGAACACGGCTAATGAATTCAATCTCTACCTTAAACTCACCTTAAGCTACTTAACAACAACATGGATAATGATTTAAACCACCGTCCATGAATTCAATCTCTACCTTAAACTCACCTTAATCCTTGATAACTGAAGAATTTAAACAATCCAATTAGCTCTTTATAGGTGAAAATCCTCTAACCACTGTCCATGAATCCGAGACAAAAAAAAAAACGAACACAACTTAACTAGAATAGGCGGTGTCGATGTAGACAATGACCCATTCACCGCCGCTAATTGAACTGGAGGAAGCGGAACAGACGGCGTCTATGTAGAGAAGCGAACGACCACCACCACCACTGCTTCGGATCTGCGACTGAGAAGAGGGACGCGAGCCGCGGCCACCACCGCCAGGAGCTTGAAATTTCGATTGAAGCTGTTTCCCTACAGCAACATAATCACTCTTTAACATTAAATTAAGGGAGAGTTACTAGAATATTACATAAAAGCTTCCTTATTACAAAAGTAACACACAATTGTTTGTAATTACTAGAATAAACTTTGTACTTATACTACTCCTGAATTGGGAAAAAACGTAATTATGGCTAATGACATTAGTAAAAAAAAAAAATATTGGAAACTGGGACTAAGTCTACCGATCCTTTGATGGTAGATTTATACAGGTGGACTGATTAAAAGTGTACGTCAGATATTTTTGGTACACTTAGTTGTAGTGCTGGTACACTTATCCCTCGACGTAGATGATACACTTAGTTGTAGTGTTGGTACACTTATCGGTCGACGTATATGAAATCGATTCGTTAGATTAAGTTGATAGAGGAATTTCCCTTTGATGATAGACTTATGTTTTTAGCGCGTGTAGCGGCAAACGTAAAAGGGTGGGAAGATATTTATGGTAGACTAATGGTCTGTTGCGACAGATTTATGCGACAGCCTTCTCTCGTTACAGATATTTTTGGTATACTTTGTTAGTTTTTAGAAATAGTTTTCGTAGTGTTGTGGTAGGCTTCTTGTCCGTGGTAGATTTAGTAAGCAAGATTGACAGCTGTAAAGTCTTACCAGAATAACACGAATTTGTTTGAGCTGGCAAAGACAGTCTAGCGTTGCGATAGACTTATTGGAGGAAGATCTAAACAGGTTTGCTGTTCTTCCCTAAATCTTTCCTCTGGGTGCATCCATGGAAGAGCAAGATATCGTTTTGGCATGTGGGAGGTGGAGGGTAGACAAAAAGCGATGGTTGTTTGATGTTGATACCAGCAAAGGGTGCAGGATTATAGTTGCCGATAAAAAAACGAAGTTTGAAGACTTTACTGCTATGGTGTTCGATGACTTTGGTTTCTGTAATGTAACTTCCGGCATAAAGTTGAGCTATATGTTAGATAGATATAAAAAAGCGGATGTGATATGCCACCGGTGATTGTTTCGAATGGTCGGCAGTTTCAAAACTTTCTCAAACAGAGCAGGGGTGAACTCATCCGGCTATGCGTTGAGATTATTGATAAATCTGGTGAAACCTTGTTCGAGGAAGTTAAGCCGAAAACACCAGAACCAACACCCAAGACCCCTGAAGTCGTTGTAGATGATTTCGTAGGCAGGGCAGAGGAAATGGGACAGAAAGATGAAGAGTACGAGAGTCGGAAGGTAGACGGTGAAGATAATGTAGGAAAGGATGTAGATGAAGATGAAGCAGATGAAGATGAAGCAGATGATGAGGAGAACGGTAGATTTGATTACTGTGNAGCGGCAAACGTAAAAGGGTGGGAAGATATTTATGGTAGACTAATGGGCTGTTGCGACAGATTTATGCGACAGCCTTCTCTCGTTACAGATATTTTTGGTATACTTTGTTAGTTTTTANAGGAATCATTGGACGACGGACCTGGGGGTGGGTCTTGTATAGAGGAAAACGTGTGTAACAAAGAGTCAAATATCCGTACCCGCAAGACTAACTCTGCAGCTGAAGCACTTGAGAAGGAGGTTCGCAAAATAGAAAACGGAGGTGGTGATATTGCTGTGGGGGATAAGTTTGATAGCAAAGAAACCTTGGTGGCAAGGTTGAGGGTGCTGAGTGTATTAGATAAATATGATTACAATGTTCGATATTCAACGCCCAGTTTGTTAATCGTTGAGTGTTGGGTAAATCGTTGTAAGTGGGGAATACGGGCTTCAACCATGGATGATTCGCCGGTGTTTCATATTCGCATATATTGTCGTGAACATACTTGCTCTANTTCCTCTGGGTGCATCCATGGAAGAGCAAGATATCGTTTTGGCATGTGGGAGGTGGAGGGTAGACAAAAAGTGATGGTTGTTTGATGTTGATACCAGCAAAGGGTGCAGGATTATAGTTGCCGATAAAAAAACGAAGTTTGAAGACTTTACTGCTATGGTGTTCGATGACTTTGGTTTATGTGAAGGAACTTCCGGCATAAAGTTGAGCTATATGTTAGATAGATATAAAAAAGCGGATGTTCTATGCCACCAGTGATTGTTTCGAATGGTCGGCAGTTTCAAAACNTACTGGAAGGCACATCGTACACTTATAAAGGCGCGGGAGTATGTTAGGGATACACCTGAAAGTGGATACGCTGAATTACCTGCATATTTATACAGGCCGAGGTCCTCTAATCCGGGGACCNGATAAATCTGGTGAAACCTTGTTCGAGGAAGTTAAGCCGAAAACACCAGAACCAACACCCAAGACCCCTGAAGTCGTTGTAGACGGNTTTCATTGCGCTTGCTGGATGCATTAAGGGTTTCAGGTATATGCGGAAATTTGTAGTTGTAGATGGAACCTTTTTGAAAGGTGACTCTTCTGATAGCGTCAACACAAGATGAAAATTTTAATATTTTCCCTCTGGCGTATGCGGTTGTTGATACAGAGAACGACGTGTCGTGGGAATGGTTCTTTACGCAATTAAGTAGTGTAATTCCTGATGATGAAGAGCTTGCACTGATATCTGACCGGCATAAATTTATTGGTAAAGCTATCGCTAAAGTGTACCCCCTGGCAAGTTGAGGAATCTGCACGTATCATCTTCACAAGTATATTATCCTGAGATTTAGTGGGAGCGAAACATTCCGGCTGGTAAAAAAAGCAGCTGCAGCGTACCGTGTAGTTGATTTCGAAGAAATCTTCCAGCAAATTCAAGAAGCGAATCCGCAACTGCATGCTTACTTGGTTCGTGCAGATGTAACCAAGTGGAGCAGGGCGCACTTTCCTGGTGATAGGTACAACTTCACCACGAGCAACATTGCAGAATCGCTAAACAAAGTACTGAATCCTGCCAGAGCCTATCCCATTGTAGAGTTACTAGAAGCTGTTCGGAATATGTTGACACGTTGGTTTGCTACAAGGAGAAAACAAGCTGCCGCAATGCCAACTTTACTCACCAAAGGAGTGGAGAACCTGTTACAGGTGTGACATTCATTAACATATCCATCGATATATATGTTAACGAAAGGCCTGAAAAATGTTAGTGGATATGTTGTGTTGTTTTGGTTATATGAACTTACGCTTTGATTTACTCATAGGCACGTATTGAACAGTCAAGGCGTCTAAAGGTTCAAGAAATTGATGAAGATCGATTTGAAGTAAGTGGTGGTAACTCAACGCATGTTGTCAATCTGAGGTATAAGAGGTGTTCATGTAGGCGTTTTGATCTAGAGAGGATGCCATGCGTACAACAGTGGGTATGCGGAGGCGATAATGCCGATAGATACATCCTGTNTGCAGCGTACCGTGTAGTTGATTTCGAAGAAATCTTCCAGCAAATTCAAGAAGCGAATCCGCAACTGCAGGCTTACTTGGTGCGTGCAGATGTATCCAAGTGGATCAGGGTGCACTTTCCTGGTGATAGGTACAACTTCGCCACGAGCAACATTGCAGAATCGCTAAACAAAGTACTGAATCCTGCGAGAGCCTATCCCATTGTAGAGTTATTAGAAGCTGTTCGGAATATGTTGACACGTTGGTTTGCTACAAGGAAAAAACAAGCTGCCGCAATGCCAACTTTACTCACCAAAGGAGTGGAGAACCTGTTACAGGTATGAGATTCATTAACATATCCATCAATATATATGTTAACGAAAGGCCTGGAAAATGTTAGTGGATATGTTGTGTTGCTTTGGTTATATGAACTTACGCATTCATTTACTCATAGGCACGTATTGAACATTCAAGGCGTCTAAAGGTTCAAGAAATTGATGAAGATCGATTTCAAGTAAGTGGTGGTACCTCAACGCATGTTGTCAATCTGAGGTATAAGAGGTGTTCATGTAGGCGTTTTGATCTAGAGAGGATGCCATGCGTACAACAGTGGGTATGCGGAGGCGATAATGCCGATAGATACATCCTGTATCGTCCCTACTGATATTACACCGTCCAGATGTAAACCGCCTTTTGTTAGGAATCCTCCAGGAAGGCCAAAGATGTCGAGGATGAAGTCTTTTGTCGAGGTTGCATTGGAGACGAAGCGGCCCTGCAAACAGCATGCTTGTTCTCAGTGTCAACAGGTTGGCCACAACCGTAAAACATGTCCAGCTAATACGTAGTGCAGGGGCGACAATAGACGTGTTATTTTTTCATGGAGGATAATACTCTTTTTTTCCTAAGTGCCACCATAGCTTTTCGTAACATGTTTATGATGGACCTTTTTAATTTGTAAGCCCACCTTTTGTTTAACTATAATTGTTGTCGAAATTTGTTCCGACTGCCCTAGTTGGGCCTCATACTCGTGTGGGCCTTTTAGAAATGTCAAGCAAACGGTTTACTGTTTGAATAAGATACTTACAAAAGCGAAATATATCTGTTTGTGTATTTTATGTGGTTCATTAGAGAGGACATAATGCGATGGAAGGATAGTGTTGCAAATGTGTTAACCACATTCACTGTACCCATGTCAACGGACCAAAGAAGTATGGTTCCTTCATCCGTTTTTTTTTATGAACGGTTGTGTACGTACATATATTACGAAGTAGCAAATTTTAGATTTTGTTGACAAAATACAACCATAAATTATCCAGAATCAGCGTAACATTCGGTTTATTCAAAAGTACAAACACACACACCAGGAAAAAAAACAAAAAAAAATAGTTTATAAATTGCATAGTTCTGTAGATGGTTCTTTCAATATAAGTAACTCTCTGAACTCTCCCTTTCGCCAATCTAGTTCCTTTTTTTCTTAAGGTCCTGCATTCTCCCCAACGTGCTCCATTATATGTTCTATATAGTAACGTCCAGTGAATTCAGATCTGCGGTAATATTGGAGGTGTATAACGTATTTGACAGNATATATATGTTAACGAAAGGCCTGGAAAATGTTAGTGGATATGTTGTGTTGCTTTGGTTATATGAACTTACGCANTATATAGATTTGCGAAGAGGCAGCTGTGTTGACGAGACATGGAGCACCTACAGAACATTTACAAAATTAGATGCATATGATTTCACAAGGCTAGTTTCCTTATCTGATCTATCAAATCGAACGTACCTTCGTAGCTTCCAACCTCCAGAACCGCAAAATACAAAAGACGGGTTCGGATGTAAAAGTAAGATGACACTCGAGTGCTTCCCAAGCATTTATGAAGTGAGCAGCATAGTCATCTAGGGCATGACCCTTGAGGGTTTCATTCCTACAATTTTCTCATTTTAATATAGAACGGGAATAGGAAAAAACTTTATATTAAAATGTATTAGCACAAATCTCCTTTACCTCCCATTCAGTAGGGTGAGGACAACTTCATTGGCCGCATTTGCCCCCTCGAGCAATCTTCTATCTTCCACTCCAACTACACACCCACAGACATCTGATTCGGGGTAGACACATACTTTAAACGTTACGACCTATGTATTTTGATATGAAATTGTCTACTAACCTTCTTATTTAATATCAGGCCTAAAAACTAGTAATGTGCACAAATATATCATATAGTTAAAGCAAACATTTTTTAACGTTGTTCCAAACGATTTGTGTAATTGAAAATTGAAGATAAACGTACCGAATGATATGGGATGGGTAATTCTCCCTCGAGATATATCACCCAAATCCTCGAAACAGAAGTAGAGTTTTTGATTCACCGGTTCGAGCAGACCCATCGTCGAATCATCAGTAAATTTGATTTGGAAAGGATGATGTGTATTTATCTCCTTAAGCATTGGCTGGATGACCTTGAAAGTCCTAATTTCATACCAATCACCATCATAGATATACTTCCTCATTTTCTTGTAGGTCGCTGGTAAAAACGCCACCTCGATTGTGTCACCCTATAAATTGCATATCAATCGTGTATAAGACCACTGCGTTGGTTAACAACTTCGTGCAAATATTTTACAAAGTAAAGTGGACTAACCCGTGTATCAGCAAGGAGCAGAACCCGCTTTTGAAAGAACTCAGTAACATACCACGAATTCAAGACCTTCGCTTGGATAATCCAATTCGTTCTTCCTGGTCTAAGATCAGCGATGGCATCAACTCTAAATTCCATGGTTTTTTCTGATAATTTCCTGTTACTCGTTTCTATGCTGGGTTTGGAAAGGAGATAGGGAGATGCTATTTAAATAAAACAAAGCGTCGCCACTGGTAGTTGCGTCTTTCTACCGACTCCCCGTCTCTCCTTCTCTAATAAGTGCGACTCTTCGATTTCTTTGTTTATCTTCGGGTGTATATTTAAAATTTTCTTAATTACGGGTCGATCGATCAGGTTACGTATGTTATATTATATCAATAACGTTATGTACTTACATGTAACATGGTATTGGATACGTTATTATATCGTAAATGCAATCTTGTGTTGGACGCCAGTTAATCGTTATGTACTGTATACTGTATAGGTACACGTACACTGACAAGTTACAATCTTGTGTACGTTCAGTCATACTTTAATTCGTAATGTACGTACATACAACTAATTTACGTTGTGTACGTGGTATTATTTTATTATCTTGTTGATGTATGCTTTTTCCCCCTTCTACTTTCTTAATTACGTTATCGCGCCCAACCACTTCGACAAAATTCATTCAATGGTTGAAAATGGACTTATCTTAGTCACAATTTGGTTGAAACAACCCAATCACAAACGAGTTTGACAACCGTATGCACAGTTGTAACAAAACAATACATTACTCGTACCAAACGTAAGCACCCATGTACCCAAACACATTTTGTTGTACATACACAATATGCAGATTTATCAATTGTGTATAGTTGTTTTGCAAGATAGAACAGCAAAAAAAGAAAGGATACAACATTATGTGGTACATGATTCAAAAGAACTAGAAGAGAAAACCATGGAAACAAAAGGCCGCATTCAGTGCGCGTACACCCTATGACGAAGATATTAGTACGGCGTTTATAACAGAAGACCTTTAGATGGAACGTTTAGGGCAAAACATCTAAAGAGATAATATAACTAAAGGATCTCGGATATAGATTTCGCCAACCACCAAAGGCCGCAATTTGTGCACACCATGTCATAGTCTAGATAGTTGAGAGAGTACAAACCATGCTCCAATAAACACAATTTAGCACATTCCGGAGAAGGGATCAAAGGGGCAATAGGATAGACGAATGAATCCCTGTACGTGTTTTGTCGCGCCGTATGATATCTACCCAGCAACATGAACAACTCCCTGGACAAAATCCTTGTTTGAGCTGTATTTAGTTGGTAGTGGTATGCAAAAAATAGGTAAAGATAATGACCTGCCATGTCGAGGTTCCCATGTAACATAGAAAAAACCCACATGCTAGTGTGGCATCATCTTCTGCGGGAACGTTACGAGTTAGAAGTGCAATACCTCCCTCAATGTCGCTTTCCTCGGCAACAACCTGGAGACCTTTGTAATAGATTGCCTTTTTGTTCCCAGTGCCAAGGCATCTTTCGAAGATATGCTGGTGCATCCCTTCCTCTTTTATTCTACGATTTCGGTGATGTAATTTTTGAAACCAAGAAGGATGACAAGTAATGTTGGAGATGTTAGCATCCTTGAGAACTTGAGGCGTAAACGCCGTTTTCACTCCTCGAGGTCCTGCCTTGACTATTGGAGCAAGGAACTTCAAACCATCAACTGCGAGAAAACCGAAGATGATAACCAACATCTCATCTGGTAGATGAGGTATTTTTGTGACGCAGACGCCAACTTGCTGTGATTTATTAGTAGGAACTGCTACTTGTACAGAAGGGTGTTTGAAGAACTCAAAGTTCAGGTTGTACTCAGTGGGACTGGTACATATAATTTATAGAACGCTAACGAGATACTTATTTAGCCAGCCCATCTACCCGTTTATTGGACAAATGTGACGAGACATACGTCACTTACTACTGTTTAATTAAAACTCGCTGAGATATAAATCACATCATGTTTATTTTAACACGACTTTTGGGGATAGGAGTTGTCACTTTGTCCAACCTACTGCTGTCATGTCTACCCTACCTAGAGCCTAGCGGAATTTAAGAGAAATAATTGTCTAAGTAGTGTATAATGCATTTGACATCCGTTATTATGGTGGCGCCACGTATATACTAATACGAAATAGAAGAATCTGCGTAAGAACTTATTTATATTTAATTTGCATAAAGGGAGATAATGACCGAACTCTTTCTTAACATTGTACTTACACTCAATTTACAAACTCTAATACGTACAATGTGTTAAATTATAAACTATTGTACGTACACTAAACGTACATACTCTTGAACGTACACTGAAATTATAAAATTTGTTATCACACTAACATCTTTCAGGTTGTGTACGTCTTAGTATTATATTTAAGTGGTCTTGCAATGGGAAGAACGAGTTATATAGTTTTATATTCATAATTCATCTCCGATGCCTTGGTCACGTTTAGGCACCCAACCACTTACCATTCTTAAACAACATAATAAGTAGCGATAGATACCGCGTTCTTATAAAGGATACAACATTAGGTGTTACATGAACCAAGTTTAGTACACCAGGAGACATTCTAAACTAAAGGCCAGATTTATAGTACTTACATGGATTCTAGAAGATTTAAGAACTGCGTTGATAACAAGATATTCGTTAGATAGTACGTTTAGGGCGAAACATCTTATGAGAAAATATAACTACAGGATCTCGGATATAGCTTTCGCTAACCACCAGAGGCCGCAATTTGTGCAGACAATGTCATAATCTTGATAGTTGAGAGAGTAGAAACCATGTTCCAATAAACACAATCGAGCACATTCCGGAGAAGGGATCAAGGGAGCAATAGGATTGACGAATGTGTCCCTGTATGTGTTTACTCGCGCCGTCTGATATCTACCCAGCAACCGGAACAACCCCTTGGCCAGAAACCTTGCTCGTTCCGATTTAAGTGGGTAGTGATGTGAATCAAACAGTTCAAGAAAATGAGTAGCCATCTTGTAGTTCCCAACTAACATAGAAAAAAACCCACAAGCTAGTGTCGATATAGGTTCCGCGGGAACGTTACGAGTTAGAAGTGCGATACCTTGCTTAATGTCTTCCACCTCGGCAACAACCCATAAACCTTCGAAAAAAATTGCCATTTTGTTGCCAGCATCTAGGCATTTTTCGAAGATACGCCTATGGATCCCTTCATTTTGGACTCTACCATTTGGGTTCCGTGGTGTTTGAACATCGGCGGATGCCAGCATAAGTTGAAGATGTTAGCATCCTTTAAAACTTCAGGGGAGAGCGCCGTTTCTACACCTCGATGACCTGCCTTCAATATTGGAGCGAGGTACTCCAAACCATCAACTGCGAGAAAGCCAAGGATTTTAATCAATATTTCATCGGGTATATCAGGCATATTTCGAGTTGCATGCGGCATTTTCACTTGATTTTTCTAAAACAATATTTTGTATGTGTTGCAACTTGTGGAGGGTGTTCAACACCTACATACAAAAATAAAGGGAGAGTTGTAGGTGGGAGTTACAGGTTTTTTAATTATTATATATATAGAATGCTAACCAGAAACTTATTTAGTTCACACTGTGGTCGTTTAGTACAATTGTGACCAGATTTGTAGCTTATTAATGATTACAAACACATCATATTAAACTTACTCAGCAAGACACAACTATGGCATATAAGTCACATCCCTCTACTTAAAAATAAACAACTCTTATACGTCTTCGTTTGTACGACTTTTGCGGGTGTCAGTTGTCACATCGCAGTTACCAACTGGTGTCATGTCTGCCACTACGTTAAGTTGAGCGGGTATTGAATAATTGAGATTGACATAGTAGATTATAAAAGAGTTCAAATCCGTAATATGGTTATGACACGTGTATACTAATAGGAAATGGAGGATTTATCCACTTCATCTAGACGTATAGTATGTCAACTTTCTTAAAGAACTCTGTTTTCAATCCTCCACCAGATCTTCCCCAAGTAAAATTACCTAGGTGAAAGTATTTATCGAAGCTGGAGTAAATCGACTAACTTCTGAAAGTTTTACTGTTCTTGGCACGTTGCATCAACATAATGGCCGCGTATACGTCGTTTAAGATGTAAACCTAGCAACGGTTTATGATGTTAAAAGGCCTAAAATATTAACGGCCCATTAAGATCCTCAAAACGACACTCCATCTCTATGTTAGTGGATGTCGTAAAATATAATAATTTTAGTGGTTTGATGTCACCTCGCCATCTTGTCACGCAGTTATATCAAGTATCATTTATATCAAACCAAATAATTCCCCAACCATATGAACAAGTTCGTATTATTTAAGTTTGCCTTCCTATGTGCACATAATACGTTCGTTACAAAGATGACCAACCCAGATCTTCCTGACGATCTGTTGGCGCGAATAGCTAAACTTATGGCAGCCAAACACGAGTGGTACATGCAATCACTCCTACGTGCCGGAAATAGAGGCAAAACTATAGTTTACCGTCCCGACGTCTTGAAAGAGGCAAACATCTTCAACATGCGCAGTGACGTCGAGGATATCATTGATGGTGGACGACACAGGAAGTTTTTTGAAAGGTGCCTTGATGCGGAAAATCCAACGGCCATATATTATGAAGGCCTTCGTCTTGCAACAAAAGTTGGGGACATTGAAGGGGCTCTAAAGTTACTCCAGCGTCACGTACCAACATATGTCGACACTACTCTTGCGTCTGCCATGTTGTGCATCTGTAAAGGGTCCGGAGTCCAGGCGGGTCATTTGCTTCGGCTGTTTTCTATAAAACACTACCCACTTGACTCTCAAGAGGTTGGAGAGATGTGTGAAGAACTCATCACCGAGCTTATTCACTATGGAACATCACACAATACAACTTATGGTGTGTTTTTTGACTACCCCGATGATGGGGAAATAACAACTCCTTCGTGCGCAATAAAATGCGTGCTCTCAATGACGGAGGAAGACGTGGACACTATGGAGCCCCCTTACAAGCATCGTTGCAAGAAATGCACACTCTAGTGGTGCGCTCGCCAAATTAGTCAAATGCTTTGGTAGTTACCGTAGCTATGTTTATTTGTATTTCCTATCCTTTCCTTTATAATCTTCATATTAAACGAAGTATTTTGTCAGCGATGCACCTTTGCCGAGTAAGACAAGATAATAAAGCTAACCACAAACTTTGTCAGACATGAGAACTGGATAATTGATTTAATTTTGAAGCACAAATATATTTAACGTCTCATGACAACACATGCAAAGCAAAGGAGTGAAGCAATAAGCTAGATTTTTAGTGTTACTTAAGGTTGCTCTACGATTCCCCACAAGCTGAACATAGTAAAATGTTTAGTCTGATGCAAACTAATATTTCCAAATATCTTACTCTGTACGATTCATATTTAACTGTACCCTTACCAATCTAGTGAGGACAAATGGCTAAGACCTACATCAACAGTGACATGCCTTGTAGCTTGTATGGAATTGTACCCTTTTATACTTAAAATTGAAACCACTATATTTAATATATAATATAGGGAAATTCCATGGGTTTGTATCTATTAGTAGTCGTATTTAATGCAATGACATGTTGCCAATTTAATGCAATGGCCAGCTGATTTGACATCCATGTAAGTCAATTTAAATCGTTATGACTTGCAGGGTTGTAGATGTCAAATATCAGTTATGGAATTTTACTTATATACGTACACGAGTACCAAAGAACCAACAGAGCTTGTTGAATACTGTTAGCGTGGCTAAACAGACTTTAATCATTACATTTTATATAAATATACTCCTATACAATCATTATATTTTACTGTTGAATACCATCGAATTAATTACCTGTTATAGTAAAAAAAATTTACCACTATTCTCTCTATATATAGAGGTGTGTACGTAAGAAGATGTTTTCTTCCCTACACATAGCAAATACCATCCACAGCCCATATCGTCTCCAAAAAGAAAATCATGAACACCCCTTCAAACGAGATATTCCTGGCCATCAAGCTGCCAAACCCTACAAGCCTCCTTGTCAATTTCATCCCCGTATCTGTCAACCCAATCCCCGCCTTGGTCGAAGCACTAAACACTGTCGACATCCAAACTGTTCAACTTCGTCCGTTTGTGTCATGGCCACAGTTCATCACTATGGAGTATAAGTTCAGGTCCTACTTTGAGCTTCTCCTCCAGAGGGGCCACATCGTAGTGAACTATCTTGAGGACGTCAGGCTAGCTTCAAACTCCCCGACCGTTGCTGAAGGTATGGCGTTGCTACGTTTTTTTGCACCAACTGATCCGTATGCGAACTTTGCTTATGTGCTGTTCGCAACGTGTACCGGCCAAGTGATGGAGGTCGAGGCGTTTGGCAATATTTTCTGGTGCATGTTCCCTCACATGAACACCGCCGTTGAAGTCGCTGGCCTGGTTATGTTCCATGTTGCGAACCTCCATCTTCGTGGTCCCCTTTTTGAAGTGAGATCGTCGGCTTCTGTCCTCCACCACCGTAGGTGTACTTGCAGTAGCTACCTTACCGGGTGTAAGTCCTATTTTTTCTACTTGTATGCACAGGAGTTGTGCTCGTTCTTTTAAGATCCTCTAGTCATGTTTTTTGCGGCTTAACCTTAGTGACTCCCGTCCCCAACTAGGTTAATGTTGAAATATTATGTACCTGATGGTTGTTTTTTTCTTTTTGGAACCTCAAAGTGTTATCCGGTGTATGCTGGAGTTTATTTTATAATCAACGAATGTATTCTGTTTAGTGTTATCCGCCATCGTATATAGACGTATGGCATCAACCACCTTCCCACAACTATGTATTTATGTATGTACACCGAAACAGGGCATCGTACATAAATACATAGTTGTACACGGTGCCAAACTAGTTGTATTGTGTGGGATGTGTACGTACACATGGACTAGTCCCGTACATATCGTTTTGTTTTATTTAATTACCATACATGCTGCATAGTCGGAAAGATTGTGCGACGGTTCGTGCTGACGATGTCAAATTAATATAAATTATCTGTTATCGAACGAGAATCAAATTAATGACAACCATAATATGAGATAATCATGACCTTCTCCGTCGTTCGTATTACTTATACATACTTCATAATAACATACCCTACAAATTATCGATGTACGTACCACCGCTAATATAAGTTCACATGTACGTACCAGACGTATACAACCGTACATTACAACAAAAAACTAAAAACTTTAAAGACACAGAGTAGATTATAGAACTAAAGGATTTCACATATAGATTTCGCCAACCACCAAAGTCTGCAATTAGTACACAAGTTGTCGTAATCTCGAAAGTTTAGAGAGAAGAAACCGGATTGGATACAACATATGGCAGCACAGTCCGGGTTAGGGATCAGGTGAGTAGATGGATAGACACATTTATCTATGAATGTGTTTTGAAGTGCCACCTGGTATGTAAACAACCGTCGAATGAACTGGAGATCTAAGCTTTAGGTAGGAGTGGGCATAAATCTTAAAACGAGAAATGTTTCCATTTACGATCCTTTGATGACCTCCGCCAGAGAACCTCTTGTGAAGTCCCGGATCGAGCCGGTGATTAAGATGATACCGTACCTACTTCAGAGGGTTATCGATGTCAATTACCCTGTCGACCCATTTACCGCTGAAAGGGTCAGCCCTGTAGGACAAAATTTTAGGACGGGAGATTGTGGACCTTTTGCTATGAAGTTTTTAGAACTGTTGAGCATGGGAAAACCGATGGCTGATTGCTTGGAGATCACCGACAACAATATTGACAATATCCGAAAGAAGTTCGCAATGGACGTCTACGAAGCTGGTATCGGCCCGATATATTAACTAGCGAATAAACATTCTTCCTGGTTGTACTTATTACATTCATGCAGGTGGTCCATCTGATCCGTAACCGTTTGTTAGGATGATTCTAGTTCGATGACTTGGAATACAATTTAATTGCCTCGCTAATCATATCATACCTCTACCTACATGTTGTCAATGTACGTAGGATTGCCAGTAGGGACAATTTCGTGTGCTCAAAATGGAGAGAAACTAAGCACCATCCATGCACCTAAAAATAACGTCTACAACGTTAGAGAATCGATTGTATGTACACAGATGAATATACGTACATGTGTACACAGACCATAATAAGGCCGTTACTTAGTTGATGATACGTACACATCTGATAAAGGCCCAACATATACTAATACTGGCTAGAAAGACGTCATAATGATATATATCTAGACCCTGCAATTTAAAAAATACACTACACCTAAAGAGTGTTTAAACCGATGGGAGCTATGTGAGTGACCAGACGTCGGATAATATAAGAACGACATCCTCAAATCCCACATGTTACCAAAAAAATGACCAAACACGCATCTTCTATTAGCAACACGCGTAAATTACACAGGCATGGCCGCATCACATAGGCCTGTGTAATTTAGTCCAAGAGCTATACACTCTAAGCACTTCTACGTGTACACACCACAGTCACCTTGTTGATAGTTCTGTGGGAGTGTTTTCACCCGGTAGTAACTAAATGTCGCCGCCCCGATATTCTCATCTTTGTACCTCCGGTGATATGCTTGTATCAAGCGTGAGATCATTTTTGCGAACGGCTTACACTTCTTTTGTAGACTCTCGTCGGTTCTACCGCTGTTTATGCTATCGTAAACTCGTAGCCTTCGCTGGACTAAGTCAACTTCGATGGCTACCCAATGGTTGTTATCGAGGTTGTATGGGAAGAGCAGGGTGTCTACATCGTCAACCCACACCTTGTGTGTCATTCCGTATTTTGGCAGCCTCTCCACGTACGTCTCAACACAACCTTCTCCAAAAACCCATTTATTAGAGGCTTCCATTTGAGGGAATTCAAATGCCCACATACTAACAAACAACGGATCGAGGAAAGCAATACGATCTGTTTTATATGGGGATGGCGTTTGCGTCCCCCTAATACGGAACATATGCATACATGTAACCATGTGCTGCAACATTAGTGACATCTATCAGGCATTAGTATACCATAGTTAATTGCGTCAGATATTATGGAACAAAACAACGAAGCTTACCGCATCCCATAACCAGCCGAATGTTGTAGTTGGCCACAATTGTTTAGGGGTCAGGAGGCGAAAATAAAATTCGGCATTTCCAGTGCAAGGTACTTTAGCCCTGAATACCAAAATTAACAAATCAGTTATAAATCGTAGATGATATCCGAATATAAACACTAATTATATACAACTCTAAATGAACACTTACAAATCATCAGTTAGGAAGGACATCAGCTTTGCAATTTTCTCAGGTCTTGCCTTAATAAAAGGATCGTACACTGCGGGAGATAGGACTACAGTGTGGCTTTCACGTCGGGTAATTAATGCAGCTCCCATTGATTCGTCATTAGGGCTTAACCCTATGTTAGTGCCCACAGGATCTACTAATAGAAGATCAAGCTCTCTTGAGGGAGGAAACACCTTTTGTAACAAATGTGCAAAATACCTGGCTTTCTCCTTATCTTTCAGTGTATGAGATGATGCAGGAGTACTGGTCCCCTCGGTTAAATCCACAACAGATTCGCACTTTTGATCCGACCATACAGGATTACCACCACTTACCGAATGGATAACATTAATAGGAACGGGTTGAGCACCTGCTCCATCTACTTTGTCATTATACTTTGCTCTTTTATCACCTTCCTCTGTCTCCCAACTCTGAACTCTTTTGCCACGCTGTAAACTGTTTACCATCTGCTTTGGAATTCGCTCTACACTCGCGGCTGCGTTGTCCTCTGGTTCGATTTTAATACTCCCAGACCACATGACCTTATCCTTAATGGCTAACGGATTCCTAACACAACTAGCAACTTTATAACCATCCTGGTCCGAATGCTTTATCTGATATAGCCATGACTTGAAAAAAAAGACATGTATTTGACGTTATATACAAGACATTTGATATATAATATGACGCTGTTAAAACTAGAGACAAAGTATACAAAATTTGTGTGTACGGAAAAAATCATATATTAAAATAATTACAGAATTATACAACTTCACAATACTGAAATTAATATTGTTTCCTCGAATAGATAAATACAAAGACTTCATACTGAACAATAGATATATAATAACAATTTTATCAATACGGTACGCAGATCATACCTCCTCTATTTTTTGTTCGTCATTTCTTAATGTAAGAGGTCCTTGCGTATGCGCTCCTCCATCCGTTGTGTTGATAACAACTTTCTTCAATAGTTGAACGTCACTCTCAAAGTTACCCATCCTACTCTTTATACCTTGAAGTTTGTACACAACTTCCGCTATTGCTCTAGAAAACGGTATCTGAATATTATCCATTTTCGCCCCTAGTGTTTCAACCATAGTAAATAACCTTCCACTACCATCTTCACCCTGCACACCTGACTGCTTATCTCCAGACGCCTTCTCTGCTGAACATTTGTCCCCAACACTTTCTTTCTGCTCCTTCGCATTTTTGGGGACATTACTGATGCTGGTTGGGGCTGTTTCAACGAAATCATCATCACTTACCCCTGCAACAGGTTACCTCCTCTCCCTCTTCTTCGTATGTTCCCCCTTCCTTTTTTTTACACAATCCCATTCTCTTTCGTCCACTTCGCCATTGATCACGTCTAACAGCAGATTATCCAGTTTCTTCTTCAAACCTTCCCCTACACCATACACAGAATACTGTCCTGGCCAATCTGGATATATGAACTCCAAAGGTTTAGGTACCAAATGTTTCACCTGAAACTGCATTTCAGATACCATAACTTTTAATATGCTATCTAAAAGGAAAAATGCAGACAAATAATGTATACGTAAATTGAAGGCATACCTCCCCATTATTAAGGAGTTTGCTCCCGGATATGAAGGCTTCAAATCCTTCATTGGCCTCCCTCCTCTCCACCTTAATAGAGGCAAAACTACACCTTCTCTTACATGCCCATAGCTAGCCCCCAACACCTTCACGCTCTCAAATGTCCATATCAGCAATACATGGACACATCCATGTAGGGTATAAGCATTGTTACGTAACCCAAGGACTTTGATGGAATCAACTAAACTCTTGAATCCAACCCTACCCCATTGAAAACTATCAAATGCTTTTTCATTCAACGCCCTTTTTGCGTATTCTAGAGGTATCCTACTGTTCCTTGATAAACCAAGCACTCCAACATGCACAAGATACAACCGAACAATCTGCGTCTTCATTTTATCAGACCACCCACGGCAGCTTCTCAAACCGTCAACTAGCTCCTGCCAGTTGGGTCCATTAAAAGCTTTCACCTTTAAAGCCGCCCATAAAGGTGTATGATCGACTTCACACTCTGTTTCATCAATCTTCTCACAATTCAAACCACTAATTTCTTCATATTAACATAGAGAGAACCTTAGCGGCTTTCCTCCAACCAAAAACCATACCTCCGATGGAATGTCTGTTGCCAATTGATTGGACAATAGATAATGAATGGTCTTCCCACAAGGTAGTTGGATTCGTACACCTCATCACCAACGAAGCCTTTCAAACCAGCTAGATTAGACAAACTACAATCGTGGTGCATGCTTCTCATCGCCAGTGGAAAATTACCATCCGGATACAGCCTTCTTGGATACCTCTTCGCATCATTGCTTGACACCATAACTACGAGAGAATACAAAATCATTAGTTTGGTTATTAATTCAAATATCACAAAACATCTGTTGCTTAGATTAGAAACAAAACAACATGAAGTCTCACAAAAATCTTTCAGAAAAGAGAGTTCAAAAGAATACAGAAAACGAACATGAATATCGTCATAAGTAACCTTTCACAAAATACAACGCCTACTATGAAATACTCAAACTCTTTCTAAACAGTAAACAATCGAGACTAAACCACGATATAGAAATTTACTTCACAGCAGATCGCTATATTTCCCTCCTCCTCAACTTCAAACCACCTCGCCGTTAACTCGGCGTCCGCCCGTGGTCCACCAGCCAAACGTACTCCACACAGATTCTGTCCACGCCGCACGCTTTCCAAATAGTTTCAAAAAATAGCCGATCTCAACCCAAATTCCGTAAGACAAACAACACAAAGATTCAAGGGATCGATTCCTGCTTTTAGTGGAATTCTCTATTTATTTTCCCCTTTTAAGATCTTGGTTTGAAAAGAAAATGGCATACACCGTAATAAAACACACAACCCTGGTTCATGTGTGATTTGAAAACTTTTATGTGTTGTTTGAGTAAGTCAAAAATCTAAACATGTTAGTCTAGTAATAAACCTACTTATACGTAATATTCTAGGTAATTTCCCTTAAATTAACTCGTCTTTTACACCATTTCCAATGAGTTTCCCTATTTTTTCTTTTATAATAGAGAATCACTATAATAAAGATGAGTTTTACCCCAATAGTTTTCTCTATTTAATCTTCTATAAAAGAATACTCTAAATATATATTATTTTTATTTTACAATTAACACCTTTTATTTATAAAAATTACAAACTAATCAATCTTACTTTAAATTTTGTAACACTTTTATAAAATTATCTTTTACAAATCGTAGTCTCAATATTTTAGAATAAATATTTATATTTAAATTTATATTATTAGTTCTTAAAAATACATATTTTATTTATTTTAGTCATAAATAAAAGAAGTTAAAGATTAAGAGGACTACTTCGTAAATAAAATAGTTCGTCTTTATTATTTTTTTTTTGTCATCATTTAATTGACAAGGCCCGATTCATAGCCAAGCCCTACTACGCGGGATAACGCGACTTAGTGGAGTCGAACTCCAGTGGAATCGGTCGCAGAGGAGGTGCTGTAATCACTTGACTAAAGACACTTCCCCAGTTCATCTTTATTTATAGAGGAAAAAATAAAGTTCCTCTAAAAATAGAGAAAAATAGCAATCTCTATTATAAAGATGAAAATAGAGTACCATTGAAGCAAAAGTTACTCTATAATAGAGTACCAGGGACTCATCCACGGTACAGCGCGGGGGAATATTTGGTTATGTTTTAGCGGATAATAATATGTAAGATGTTATGGTATCTCTTTACTATTATAATTTAGGTTCATTCTATTTACTACTGATGCCAAAATCACAATAAAATAGAGCAAACTCACTTTACATTGTGAGATCTTATTATTTGGTACATAATTGTTTGAAACCGGTTGTATACAATTGAAAGGACCTAGTGAGTGAAATATATAATAAAACAACATATAAAAATAATGAATTAATCTCACTAGGTCCTTTCAATTGTTTTATTATATATTTCACTCACTAGATCTTATTATTTGGTACAGACCAATATCTCCTAGTTCTGGTGCCTGTGAAATATTCCTCCCAGATCTGTTGCCATGGACCCAGAAAATAATCAAACGAGTCCCCTACCAGTCGAGGGTGAGATTGACTCCAACATCCCGGGAAACTACTCCGCGCTTCCGCTTGTCCCTCCGGTTAACTGTCACCTTTGCTCCGGTGTCAAGAAGCCGAGTCGTTTAACAAATGAAACCCTATTCGAAGTGGGCCAGAGAGTATTGTTTAGGTTATTGGGCCTAACAAATGATTTTTGGAAGATGGACCAGTATTTGATCACGGTGAATATAGGCCAAATTTTGTCTTCCACGTTATTGGGACAGTGTGGTGTTTCTTTGCTAATGGACCTATTGAAAAGGTCTTCATATTTTCTTCTTAGTGAAGTGTATCTAGCAGTAAAGGCTACATTTCTTAGTTGCAATTTTAGTACGGTGGGGTTTTTTTCTCCCTCCGGAACCAACTTATGAGAACAATAGCATGGAATTGTCAAGGAGCGAGAGCTAAAGAGACTTCTCGTCGACTGGGAGAGATGTATCGTATGTACTCACCAGGTTTCATGTTTTTATCTGAGACCAAGAACGATAAGACGTTTCTGCAATCTTTGCAAGTTGATTTAGGTTTTGACAACCTCCAACTGTTGAGCCTGAAGGTACAAGTGGAGGGTTAGCCCTTTTCTATTCGAAAGACTATCCGGTTAGGTTCTTGTTGTTAGATGATCGATTGATCGACATCGAAACAATCATTAATGGAAACCGAGTTTTTATGACTTTTATCTATGATGACCTTGTCCCTGCAAACCGTGGATATGTGTGGGAAAGACTAATGCGTATCGGAGTTTCTAGATCCGAACCTTGGTTCATCATTGTAGATTTTAACAAAATAACAGGGAATCATGAAAAACGAGGGGGTAAAAAAAGATCGGAGTCCTCCTTTCTACCTTTCCGTGCTATGATCGATTTCATGTGGTTTCATAGATTTTCCTTATCAAGGAAATCAATTTTCATGGATTGGCCAACTGTCAAATGGTAAGATTCGATGTCGCTTGGACAGAGCCATGGGAAACGAGGAATGGCACAATATTTTTCCCACACTAATGTGGAGTATATGAAGATGTGGGGTTCGGATCATCGTCCCCTCCTTGCGTCAATTCAATCACGTCCAAAAAAGTTTGTGAAAAAATTCATGTTCGATAAGAGATGGATTGATAAGCCTGGCTTTAAAGAAGCGGTGCTAGATGGATGGGGAGACGATGATGCCTCGAGGGAGCGAACCATCAGGAAAAAATCCAAAATTGCAAAAGGGCTATCTCCTTGTGGAAGAAAAATAATCAAACTAACTCAGAAAAACTGATCAAGGATCTCCAAGATAAGATTGATAAGACCTTCGAAGATGATCAAGCATTGTCGGAAACACTCCTGAACCTTAAATGGCAACTCTATGCGGCTTATAGGGAGGAGGAAGCATTCTGGCACCAAAAAAGCAGAGAACTTTGGCTTGCTGAAGGAGATAGAAATACAAAATTTTTCCATGCCTCCACAAAACAAAGGAGAGCAAGGAACAAGATCACAGGCATCCTTAATCAATTGGGAGTTTGGATTGATACAGAAGAGGGAATAGAAAAAGTAGCGGTGGAGTATTTCAGCATCTCTTCTCTTCCTCGAATGCGAGTGACCCTACTTTGGCCATCAAGGATGTACCGACACTAGTCACACCCACAATGAATGAGTATTTGACGAGAGAAGTTTCAGAAGAGGAAGTCAGAAGAGCCTTGTTCTCCCTGAACCCGGAAAAAGCTCCAAGTCCGGATGGGATGACAGCCTTATTCTTTCAAAAATTCTGGGAAACTATAAAGGGTGATCTCATCAATATGGTGAAGAATTTCTTTAGCTCTGGTATATTTGATGGCAAATTAAATGAAATAAATATATGTTTGATCCCGAAAGGAGAACGACCTCGCGAAATGTCAAAATTTCGCCCTATTAGCCTCTGTAAAGTAAGCTATAAGGTGATTTCAAAAATTCTGAGCTTACGTCTAAAGAGGTTTTTACCGGACCTTATATCCGAGACTCAATCTGCCTTTGTGGTAGGAGGGTTAATCACAGATAATATCCTTATCGCTCAAGAAAATTTCCACGCCCTTCGTTCCAACGAGGCCAACCGCAAAAAGTTTCTGGCAATTAAGACAGACATGAGCAAAGCTTATGATAGGGTGGAATGGAACTTTCTGAGAGCACTATGGAAAAAATGGGATTTGATCAAATGTGGGTGGGATGGATAATGCAATGCATCACCTCTGTATCCTACAGAATTTTGATCAATGGGGACCCGAAAGGATGGATCAGGCCAACTTGTGGGATACGTCAAGGGGACCCAATCTCTCCGTACCTGTTCATTCTTTGTACAAAGGCCCTAATAGCACATATTAGGAATGCAGAACAAGAGGGAAAGATCCAAGGATTACGCATCTCAAATGCAAGTCCTCGGGTTTCCCATCTACTTATTGCCAATGATAGTTTATTCTTCTGCAAAGTTGAACCTGATCAATGTAAGGCAATTATTGACATAATCCGCTTTTATGGCGAGGCATCAGGACAGGAAATCAATTTCTCCAAATCCTCGATTATGTTTGGAACCGAGGTTCCACCTCTCATACGACAAGAGATCAAATCTATTGTAGGGATATCCCAAGAAGGAGGCATGGGAACTTATTTGGGCCTCCCGGAGAAGATCCATGGGTCGAAGGCACAAGTCTTCTCTTTTGTGAGGGATAGACTCCATAAGAAGGTAAACTTATGGACCTCAAAATCCCTATCTAAGGAGGGCAAGGACTGATAAAATCAGTGGCACAAGCAATTCCGACATATGTGATGTCATGTTTTCTCTTACCAAAAGCTATATGCTCAAAATTAAGTAGTGCGATTGCCAATTTCTGGTGGAGCAACAAAGCTGAAACTAAAGGATTACATTGGATATCATGGGAACAGATGTGTAATGATACTTCGGAAGGCGGGCTAGGATTCCGAACACTAGAAGAGTTCAATCTTGCCTTGTTGGCAAAGCAGCTATGGAGGCTACTACATTACCCAGATTCCCTCCTTAGTCGAGTCCTCAAAGGGAGATACTACCGCTATTGTAGCCCATTAGAGATACAAGTTTCAAATAGACCATCTTACGGTTGGAGGAGTATGTTGGCGGCAAAACAGGTTCTATCGTATGGCATTCGGAAGACTATTAGTTCGGGATTCAACACGTGCATTTGGACTGAGCCATGGATCCCAGATTCACCGGCTCGACCACCAGAAGGGCTTACAAATGAGAGAAACCCCTTGATTTGTGTTAACACTTTGATTGATTTTAACACAAAAACGTGGAAATTGGAGCGTCTTCGGGAACTCTTCCCCCCTAAAGAAATTGCCCTTATCTTGGGGATCAAACCGAGTTTAAAAGCCTCGAGAGACGGATAATCCTGGACCTTGACAAAGTCAGGGAATTATACCGTTAAGTCTGGATATGAAGCCACGAGAGCTATCTCTCGTCCTGCTGGCGACCTCCCTGTTCAGGGTCCTAGTGTTACAACACTTAAGGCGCAAGCATGGAAGTTAAAAACATCACGAAAGCTGAAGCACTTCGTGTGGCAATGTGTGTATGGATGCTTGGCTGTATGCCAACGCTTACATTATCGCCATATTGGCAGAGACAAGGGTTGCCCTAGATGTGGAGCAGAGGNCACCAGAAGGGCTTACAAATGAGAGAAACCCCTTGATTTGTGTTAACACTTTGATTGATTTTAACACAAAAACGTGGAAATTGGAGCGTCTTCGGGAACTCTTCCCCCCGAAAGAAATTACCCTTATCTTGGGGATCAAACCGAGTTTAAAAGCCTCGAGAGACGGATATTCCTGGACCTTGACAAAGTCAGGGAATTATACCGTTAAGTCTGGATATGAAGCCGCGAGAGCTATCTCTCGCCCTACTGGCGACCTCCCTGTTCAGGGTCCTAGTGTTACAACACTTAAGGCGCAAGCATGGAAGTTAAAAATATCACGAAATCTGAAGCACTTCGTGTGGCAATGTGTGTCTGGATGCTTGGCTGTATGCCAACGCTTACATTATCGTCATATTGGCAGAGATAAGGGTTGCCCTAGATGTGGAGCAGAGGAGGAAACCATCAATCATATGTTATTCGAATGCCCTCCAGCATGCCAAGTGTGGGCCTTATCGACCATCCCCTCCCATCCTTTGGTGTTCCCTTCACCTTCCCTATATAGTAACCTTGACTTTCTATATGGGAGAGATAAAGATTTTGGTAATCTCGAAGAACACTTGAGGCCATTTTCTTGGATGATGTGGTACATATGGAAGGCACGAAACAAGAAAGTGTTTGAAAATATTTCTGAGCCTCCGCAAGACACACTAGAAAAAGCTATCAAAGAAGAAAGTGCATGGAGAAAAGCCAACACTAAAGACCTTTGCCTGGGCTAGAGGAAGCAAAGATATCTCCGCCTCCACTCCCACAGGACGCCCTTGTTTGCTTTATTGATGGATCTTGGCACTCAAACATGGATTGGAGCGGACATGGCTGGATTGCATCCATTGGGGATAAGACAATGAATTTGGGGTTAGAAGGATCGAAGAGAAGTCTCTCCCCTTTACATGCAGAGTTAGATACTCTCATTTGGGCTATGGAGTGTCTGTTGACCTTGGATTTTTATAGAGCACTATTTGCGACGGATTGCTTGGACCTACTAACAATGACATCCAATATAGAAGATTGACCGAATTTTTCATCAGAATTGAAGAATTTTATTCACTTCAGAGAGCGATTTGTCAATTTTAGCATTAGATATATTCCTAGAGAGGACAATATCCCTGCTGATAAACTTGCGAAATGTGCAAGAGCACGAGATTTCTGTTTTTCCCATATAAGCACATCGGTACCTTCTTGGCTCTCTCACGAAAAGAATCTCTTCCGGTAACTTAATATATGGGGTTGTTTTGACAAAAAAAAAAATAGTAATGAATTAATAAATTTAAGAATACGTAGTTGTATACCATGAATGTGCTTACCATATTGTATACCCATAATTTTAAGTACAATATTGGTTTTTAATAGTGTAATATATACTTCGTTCAAACAAAAAAAAATAGTGTAATATATATGTATATGACTTATAATCATCCGTTATTGAAAATGTCTTTTAAATTTTAAGTATCATAATTTGGGTAATCAATTGTTCTCTAAACTCTTTAAAATTGGGTTTGGGTCTAATTTTCAAGATATTTCTAGATTTGGGCTTCTTTGGCCTTTTTGTAAAATTTTGTAATTTTTAATATCAAATCTCGTTAGCTGGTCAATTTGCCATTTTTAATAAAAATCTTCGATCCAACAAACAAAATACACGACTTCAACTTCACCCCTTCATCTCCATTTCATCAACCTTAGATACCTAAGTTACAGGGTTTCGAAAAAATCGCTACTTATTCAATTTCTCAAATCCTTTTCCTAAATCTGTCAAATCCTAAATGTTTACACAACCAATTAGTCGAAGCAATTCTTTGGGTTTATGGGGTTGTCTAATGTTTCAATCGGATTGATTCAGTTTCGCCCAATCGGTTTTCATTGTTCAATTAATCAACTGAATTGCGTGGGTAAGTTGATTTTTAATCCGGGTTGCTTCTGATTATATAGTTTCGATTTCATAGATCTATACTCTTTCTCTACTGTTATATATGTACCCCATTCAGATTTGGAAAGTTTCAGTCCATGTTTGAGCACAGCCACCCACTCTATATATTTCCAGTATTTCGTTTATGATTAATTTGTTGTCCTTTACATTTTATGCAGTACATGTGCCAGAAATTAGAATGAGACCGAAGCATATATATCAAGACATCATAGTTTCAGTGAGATAAGTTGTGGTTTACCAAAAAATATGTGAGTTTCTTTTATTTTGAGGAATGTAAACGTTAGTATTTAATTTGGTTTCAAATGAACTGCAGGATATGTAATGAGACGTAGTGCAAAAAATCTAATAGCGCAACCGAAGCATATATATCAAGACATCATATTATCAGTCAGATAAGTTGTGATTTACATAAAACATATTAGATTCTTTTATTTTGAAGAATATAAACGTTCTTGTTTAATTTTGCATCTCATTGAACTGCAGGATATCCAATGAGATGTCATTTGATTGTACACCAGTTTATTACAATAGAGTATATGTTTCGAAGGGAGAAACTGGAAGGTTAGTTTGTAAGCTTCAGTGTTAGAATACGTAAAGTTGGAACAATTTGAAATATACTGAGCAGATTTTGTTTTTTTATCAGTTCAATACCAGGACAGGGTTTAACGTATATTAGAGGATCACTTAGTAATCAGAGAGATACAGTTATCTAGCTGTTTTCATACATGAAGGTATGTCCTAATAATTTGAATTAATCTTACTTTTTCACTTAATATTCTTCCTTTCGTTGCTTGATAATCATAGATTAGAAAACATATACTGAAACTTATGCTCTGTGATGACTACTCATTATTTGTATAGGTAGCTAAAAACTAATTATATGAACAATAAATAAAAGTTTTTTTTTCTAATTTATTATAACTTGAACATGATAAGGAAACAAAGGAATAGAGAAATAAATTGAAACGAACAGAAAATATTAAAAAACTAAAACACCAATACTTCAATCTTGTATTAATCCTCTTGCCAAACATGCTTCCTTGTATGATGGATATAAAACTCCATAAGTCCTTAAATCTTCATCACTTTTTGGTCCTTTCAGAAAACGGAAACGAAGTTTAAGGGATAAATTTCCATTAAACTTACTTGAAATAGAAGTAGTTCTTTGACTGGTCACTATTCTCTTCCTCCTTTGGAAGCATTCTCCTCTAGGATCCCAAATGTAAAATGCAGGTAGCTCCTCGAAAGTAAATTGTCTTGCAACTTCACAATTAAGGTTTTGATCAAACCAAGCCTTTAGTATAGGATCTTCCAAATTTTTTCCCGTTTCCGGCGTAGTCATATTGAGAGAGAATTGGTAATTTGATATTTTTTTTGTAAATACGACGTTTGTGCTCAATGAGTTAACTATGAAGTAAGCTAAATATATAGGTGGTGAAATTTAGGGTTTTTGAGATTGTTATCGTTTCTTATGTGATCTGATTTGTTATCTTTCCTATATCGTAGTCCAGAATATTCTCAAATAACTAATATAGGTCATTCATGGGAACTGGTAATATCTTCAAAATCAATGCTTTTTTCTTTTTTTTTGGAAAAGTGATTTGGTTAAATATTATACTTATTTATTATCTTTCATATATCTTAGTCCATAATATTCTCAAATAACTAATATAGGTCATTCATGGGAACTGGTAAATCTTCAAAATCAATACTTTTTTCTTGTTTTTTGGAAAACTGATTTGGTTAAATATTATACTTATAGTACGTACAGATTATAATGTTAACCTTTTAAAAATAGTTTTCAACGTGTAATATTATTAGACTGTACAAATTTAAATTATTCGAGAGAAAGTAACCATTTTATGAAAATTTAATAACATAATTTTTTTTCGTAAACTTGTTTTGAGATTGTTTTAAATATTGGACGTTTAAAACATAAAATTTTGAAAAGTAAACTTGTTTCTTTTGTTCTACTAAAGTTTGTATGTTTATAAACAAAATTTGTTTTCTTTTGTGTAATATTTGTATATTAAGCAATACCATCGTTGCAAAATTGATTGTTTGATTGAAAACCAAAAACGAAAGAAAATTAAATGTCAAACACAGTAAACAATATCATAAATTTTATAAATTCTGGAAAACCTCCTTGAAGACGACGTTCATTGTCTGCCTCTGAATCTCACATTCCTTGTCAACAATTTGAACTTTCAAACCTTTCTTAGAAGTCACCCTAGATAGTGCCACATACAACTGCCCATGTGAGAAAACAGGTCTTGGCAGAAATAAACCAACTTCGTTCAATGATTGTCCCTGAATTTTATTGATTGTCATAGCAAAAGCAAGAGCTATAGGGAATTGCCTACGCCGCATCTTGAATGGTAGCTTGGTATCAAATGGCTCGATAAATGTCTGCGAAATCAAGACTAAATCACCACTTCTGTCTCCTGTGATAACCATCGCCTCTATAACATGATCAGCCATTTGTGTTATCTGAAATCTTGTTCCATTACATAATCCACCTTTAGGGTCTAGATTTCTCAGCAACATAATTGGAGCCCCGACCTTTAAACGCAAATTATGATGTGGTAGTCCTGAAATCTTAATACTGTTTAAGAAGTCAGGAGTGAATATTGGATTGTCTGCTGAGTCTAAATCAGTTGGATCAATACTATCACAACTCATATAGCTTTTTTCTTCACCTGAAACAGTAAACGAAAGTAATAATTAGTTGTTTCAAATTTCCTTAAGTTTAAGTTTGCTTTAGTTGATCTAATTACTTTCTGTGCTATGAAAATTGAAAGGGTCGTAAAATAAAACCTGGTAACTTCTCAAGCATGATTTGATTTATGGTATTTACGTCATCATTTCTGGGTGCTAAAATAGCTCTCTCCTGAAATAACTTTGGATCCTTCTTCGTTTGCAACAAATCAAGATCCCCATATACAGCTCTGCTGATTGCTTCTATAGGATCATCAACATCTGTAATTAAAAATTCTGCCGGGATATAAATTAGAGCCTCTCCATCATTGACTTCTCCAACTTTCCCGTCACCCATATCCAAGATCCAGTTTGAAAACTCCTCAATATCCTTTGCTTCATCAGCAGTTAGATTGTTGCTTAGAAGATGCATGTTCTTCGTTAGTTTTAACACCTTGCAATGTTCCCATAGATAAGATGCATTCAGGGATGACATAACTATTTCAGCTCGTCCTGCACCATTAATAACAAGCAGTATTTGTCTGAAATCTCCTCCAAAAACGACAACTTTACCACCAAACGGTTTCTTCAGCCATTTACCAATAACATCATTCAGACTCCTGTCCAAATTCTCAAAACAATACTTGCTCATCATTGGAGCTTCATCCCATATAATAAGGGAAGCGGCATCCATTAGATTTGCAACCTCATCATTTGGAGACATGTTACATGATGTACTATCATCAGGAGTAATCTTCATCCGAAACCTGGAATGTGCAGTCTTACCACCATGAAGTAAAAGCGAGGCAATCCCACTTGATGCTGTATTAATCACAATCATTCCCCTAGACCTAACAGCTGAAGATAAAGTCTTCCAGATGAATGTTTTACATGTACCACCAGATCCATACACGAAAAACACTCCACCTTTATCATTCAACACCGCATTCAGAATCTCATCGCAAATTCCTTTTTGCTCCAAAGTTAACATCCGGACCCATTCATCATGTTTTCTTTTCTCATCCTCTCGGTTGTATTTCATTTCTTCCACAATCAAATGATTGGAATTGTCAATAGTTTCTCTTGACGGCTGCGGCATCTTTTCAATAGTAGATAGTGACCCACCATTTTCATCAACATTAGCTTCTCTATTTCAATCAAAGTATAGTTCCTTTTATCTGCATCTGTTAAGTTTAAATATGCACAGTGGAAAATTTATTAATAGTTAGAATTACTAATCCACAAAATTAATAGTCAGTTTTCTCAAATTTTAGTTCTGGAAATTAACCCTATAAGAAAAAATAAAAACAAACCTGGATTGTTATATTCTTCTCTTTTCATCATTTCAATGTCTTCAGAAAGATGTATCCATGTCTGTTCCCAAACATGTTCTGGTTGTGATAGACATTCTGACAATATCATGTTTGCAAAAAGATTTCGTAGTTGAGGACCAAAACACCATTGCGCTGCATCTACAATACTATCTATGAAGATATGATCATCATCTAGAATACCACGAGCAAAACATGCTTCTTTGTACGTTTTATAAACCACACCTTTGTATGTTTTTAAATCTTCAAACGATTTAGGACCACGTACTATATTTAGGAGGATTCTCATGAAATACTCAGGTTCCATCTTTCTGGGAACATAGTCAATCCTACCAAGTGAGAAACCTCTCTTCCTATCATTCCATTGCTTCTTCTTACCCTGCCAAGTAAAGTGAGCTGGTATCTCTGCATAAAGATACTGATTTGCAGAAGGATTGACAGTATTCAAGTAGAACCAAGCTGTCAATTGTGAATCCTCATTAACCGACTTTTCCAATACTTCGTCTATGTCAGCGTTCACCTTAAAATAACATGGTTTTTTCCCTTCTACGTGGAATGAAAGTCTTTGAACTGGAGTTGTCCTGTACTGGATTGGAAACTTGAAGATTCGCCAAATAGCTTCAGATGCTGACACATACCTATCAAAATATTTATGTTATTAAGAAACCATATTTTTTAAAAAGATCTTTCAAAAAAATGCAAATTAAATTTTCAATTCTTCGAATACCTGCAGTCAAAGTAGTCTTTAACTTCATTTTTCTTCTTCTGAGTCTGAGTGGATTTAGCAACATTCCCTGTAGAGGATGATGCACTTTTATTAACTGGTTCCACCACCACAGCTACACGATCTGATCCCTTGCTAATGTACTTGAACAAATATTTGATAGAGCCTGTCTGGTTGCACCATTCAACATTGATGTGAGCATTGTATCTTAGACACAACTTCTCATTATAGGGAACTACATATCTGTTATCACACTTGAAACGACCCTTTTCAACAAAATTTGTTCCACGACGTCTCCTATATATTGGATAACCATCTTTCCCAACTTTTGTAATCTCCGCATGTGCTTTTGGATACATTTTTGAACATTTACCATCGACCATACATGGTGAATTCGTGTTTGCGGCTCCACAAGGTCCATGAATCATGGAATCTTTTATGATTTCATAGAGCTCAGGCTTTGAATCCTTATCTGGAATTTCTGCACAAATAATCTTATTGATATCATCTGCCGTAGGTAGTTTACTTTTTTTGTCCATAAACAAAAGTATATGAACATGCGGCAACCCTCTTTTCTGAAACTCCACCGTATACATAGCTGTCCCAAATCGAAAAATTAGTTAGATGTCAAACAATTAACATAAGCTTGAACCATGTAAGATGCTATTAATAAATTGAAATTACATGCAACAGTTTTCCCAAGTAGCCTTTTTGTCTCAAATCAAACATCAGAGAATCAAGCTTGATCTTGAATATTCGGCATATTATATCAGGTCTATCATTCGCTGTGAGGCCACGGGCTTTTACATACCTTGTAATCTCTGGCCACTTTGGATTACATGTAAATGTAATAAAGAGGTCAGGAAACCCATAATGTTTGCATATAGCCATAGCATCATAGTAGCTTTGAACCATATATCTAGGACCCCCAGTGAAAGAAGTAGGAATTGAAATTGGATTCCCTTGCTCACCCATGTTTTTCACCTCTGAATCAGCTGCTTTTTTTACAGCGGTGTAATTCTGACATCTTAGCTTAGACTGATTGACCTTAATATATTTCAATCTGTTTGACTCTATTGCTGAGTACTCATCAACTACATACTGTTGGAACAATCTCCTAAATAATAGTAGTGTATGAGACTCAGAAGCTCTATCTTGAATCCGGTATGCAAACCATTGTCGTATACTAATACATTTTATCTTCTTAGTCTTGGTTTTGTCTGTGTATCCCTTTTGTATTCCCGGTCTGAAACCATCTTCCCCATAAATATGAATAAAAGGATACTGCAACGCCAAATAGGAAGGATGAATTTTGCTGATTCTCTGTAACAGCCCTGTGCTTTTTTCCTGAAGAATAATATCACGCTCTGGCATTTCCTTAACAAAATCTCCTGGTATAAGCGCAGCTATCTCTGAAACTGTTGGATTAGTGTAATTCTGGCCATCCAACCCAACACGATCACTGACTATCCTCATATGAAATGTTTGGTCGGCATCACTTGCAAATCTATCTCTAGCTGCCCTAAAATGTGCTACGTAAGGATTAACTGCATCCAACATCTTGATTAATGGCTCAATTATATCCTTTCTCAAGTTTTTTTTGCCACCTGTTGTACTGTTGTTCTTTGATTTGCTGCATGGAAGGATGAAAATGTTACAAACGATTGAATAAACAGTCGATTATTTTTTTCAAAAAGCTGAGAGAACTTTGCATAATCATTTTCTTTTGGCTTCATACTACCAATAAGATGGTAATTCGCTCCTTGAAGCTGGAACATGTTTGGTCCCTTTCCTTGATGTACAGTTCTATCTACTTTTCCTCCTAGAGAAGTCATTGCAAAAACCAATGCATAACCCCTACTATTGTTTTGGAAATGCCTGCTTATTCTATATGTACCAATAAGAAGTTTATTAATAATATCTGGAGATTTTTTGAAAATGGGGAGTTTTACAGTTCCTTGTAGACAACAGAGGGAGAATATAGGATTATTGGTATTACTCCTCTTGTTAAGCCTCTCATCATACCACAAGAATGCACCACAATACTGACACGTATAGTCTGGGTCACCATGATCTAAATATTCTGCAAACATGAACCATTTGATTTAATCGGATTATATTAAATAGCTCCAATTATTAGCATTATCAATAATCTCTCATATTACCTGTTTTGACATGGTTTTTTCGATTCATTCTTCCTTTAGTCGTAGGTGTTGTCTTTTTTGTAATTGAGACCTCCATTTCACACATCTCAAATTGTTCATCATCATGAGAGATGCACTCATTGGAGATATCTTCATCACTGCTAGTAAAATAATAAGACTGCTCCTCATCATAAACAGATTCATCTGCATTTTGAAGTTTACATGAGCATTAAAGAAACAACTATATTTTGACTGCTGTTTTGTTATGATAGTAACAACTATACCATCAGATGAGCAACTCCAAATAGTTTCATTAAATTCCTCTTCTAAATTTCTTGGTTGCACAGTTGTATTATCATTTGATGAATGAGATAATACATTGACAAACCAACCAGACATATATGCTGAATGATCATCATTATCTGCATAATTCAGAATATTAGTAACAGACCATTTAAACAGAATAGTTAACCAAGTAAATGGCTTTGGTGAGTTATACTCACAATTTGCTTTCTTCTTGACAGACGTTTGTTCTTTCTTGTAAACATTATCTCTTCTAAAAGCAGTTAGTCTGTTTTTGGCTCTTTCGAACATGGCACCAGAAGATTGACTATAGGGTCCAGTCCTAACATTACTATTAGAAGTAGATCCATGATAGACATTCTCTGTATCTGTGAAAATTCCATTACAATAGATTCAAATTGTATTTTATTGAAATTGAAGCTGTTCGATTTATTTATAAATGAAGGATTGAAACTAATGTAATCATAACTTACCAGATTGTGGACCAAAAGTGCGGGATGAAGATTTCTGTTGAGTTGGCGGTGCATGAGATTGCGGATGGCTTTGTATTGGTAAGTTTGTAATATCCTTCAAAACTCGTGCAAAAACTGATTTCAGTGCAATAGTAGAACTCCCAGTACTTTGATTCTCGTTGGTAAGTACACTGGATGGAGTGTTTGTTGGCAAAATTCTATTCCTCTTTGGAGTGTTTTGACTATGTTCACCCAAGTTTGGTTGCTCAGGTCTCTTTTTCATATCTCAAAGCTTTGATAGTAAGTCGGCACTGCTCAAGTTGCAGAATTTTTGCTCGAAGTGAATCACTTTATGCATACATACATAGTAGTTGAAATCCTTACTAATAATAATTTGTAATCAAGTTATGATCTTCTCATAATGGTTAGCATAAATTTAGGACTTCGGATATTTTATTGGTCATATATATTTGGTCATATATAGAAGGGTTTAAGTAGGCTGTGATATCTCTTTCGCAATGGTCGTTTTTTGTTACTTAAATAAAATGTGAATATGTGTTTTTTAATCCTTTATAGCATAGTATGGTTTAAAATTCTTCCTAATATTTTTTGATATGGTTTGTAATATTTTGAAGGTATTAGTCTGGTGAAGGTCCTCTGTACTTTATCTCGTCAATAAGGTAGCTCACTAATCTCTATACTTTTTATTTTTCGTTGATCAATTTTAAAATGCAATTGGAAATAAATAATACTTTTTTGGTCTTCATGAGAAAATCAGAAATAAATATAGTGAGATTACAACTCTTGAACATGGTTATTCAACTGTAAATTTGATAACAAACTATTAAACATGGTTATTCCGTTTATTAAATTAAAGAATAAACTATTAAACATTGTTAGTCCGTATATACCATTAGTATAGATATATCAAATCACGAAGCTTACTTTATTTCATATAGCATAAAAATTTAAAATAATCCGAAAACAAATCAAATCCAAAAGCCAAAATAAAAAAATACTGAAGTTCAAAGGAAACAATAGATAAAAAGCATGTAATAGTCCTATAAAGCTTTCGTGAACACAACAATAAAAGTGTCTTCTAGCCACTGCCTACATCTGCATCTTCAAGAGCACCTTTGATTGAGCAATACACATTTTCTTCGTAGAAGAGGAATGATCAGAACTATCACCAGAAACATAATCTTTCCTCTTGGAAGATGGAGTAGTGGTAGGTGTTGATAATGAATCAATTTGTTCAGCATTGTTGGTTAGCATTAGCGTTTCCTAACATAATATTCGAACAAATATGTTAACTTAAATGTAAATACAATTCAAAACTATTTAGGAGTAGAAATTAAAAAACACATTATAATTTATGATACCTGATCCAAACTCACAATAGTTGATAAATCATCGACACCTTGAGATGGCTCGATGGAGTCAGCTTTCTCCGAACCAAGACCAACATATGCATGAGCAACCTTGTAAACATCACTTCCGTCTTTGATGTTAGGCTTCGCAATAGTCACTACAAATTGGAAAGTCTTGCCAACCAAATCTTTCAATCCTTGAGGGATTTTTGTTGGATTTTGGATCTTCATATGAAAGAAAAGAATTATATTGTATTATTTGGTTCTGTATAGTTAACTACATAGGTAAATATATTATACCTCATCTAAATGTCCTTCTAGTAACTGGAGAGAAGACTGGTGGATTAGCATTTTAGCTTCTTTCTCAAACAGCACACACTTAATCTGAGCAGTTGAATCCATTACGCACACAATCAACCTAAACCTATAAGACAGAATTTTTGTCCCAAGATGGATTAGCTCACGTAATTATTAAAAGGTTATTAATAAATTGCAATGTGTTTACCTTGGTTCAACTTTAGTAATATTTTCACTGCAACCACCGCACCAAAACAATGTTTTTTTGTCTTTTCTAACAACCTCATTGTCAACTTTTGGGACCTTGTACACTGTCGCATTACACTTAAGACAGACAAAATAATACCACGCAAACTCGGTGTCGATTGCATAGATTGAGCAAAAATTTCTAAATTTTCCTTCCTACAAAATGCATATGAGTTTAGAAAGTAATGAATGTAGTGGTTAATTATAATTAAATAATATAATTTTGAAATAACTATTTACCTCATTGTACTCAATGATTTTGGAGATTGTCTTTTTCTCGTAGTGTCTAGAGATGTCAGCCTTCCGCTGAACAGCTTGCACCTCCATAGGAACAGCTTGTTTGATTGTCAAGGCAAGGCCATCTTCCGGAAGACTGATAATCAAAATAAACTCATTAAAACCACGAAAAACTGATATATTAATAATAGTTTACATGGTTTCCAATTGGAAGATGTTCATTACTTACTTTTCACGAAACTGAACAATTTCAGGTAAGTCCGGATTAATTGCCAGTAATGACATATCATAAGCATTGGACACTGATCTTTGCCCTAACATACAAAATTATTTAAGGTAGTGAATAAAATATTATCGAAAATGAATTGAAAACATGTGAACACTATTTACCTTTGAAAGAATTGATCTTAGCAAAACGCAAAAGACAAATCATCATAGTCTGTCTATTATTTGCGCAAGCTGCTAAGATTCTGTCGGCAAGAACACCCCAAAGTGTACATGACAGAAGCTCATCGCTACATATAGTAGAGTAAAGTTTTAAATGACGAACAACTAATAGTATTACACGTTATAGATTTGTAGTAATTAAAATTACGGTGTGTCCCTGAGTTCAAGGTCAACTTTCTGTTTGTCTTTGTTGTCGACTTGGTAGATCTTCAGTTCACCGACATTGACAACTTAACCAACTATATCTGTAGAATTGCAATGTTCATAAAACAGTGTATGATAAACAATCAATATATTAGTATTTAAATAAGAAACAGACTTACCAACTAAAATGTTCTCATTCAAACCAGCTTTGTCACTAACGTCTCCAAAATTGACCAGTTTCAGGAATATGTCATCAGTCAACAACGGACATGGCACGATGGAGGTCGTGTTGATCATAGTCATACGATAAACATGGTTCGTAACTCTGAATTTTCCCACTGATTTAGTCAATGAGAAAGTATCAATGATTACCCAGTTTCCATTGTTGATCAGTCTTTGGAATTTTCCCCATTGTGGTTTCTTTAGCGTTGCATGAATGAGGGTACCCTTGTTTTAAAAGAAAGAGTTAAAATAAATAAAAAAACAATAAACATATCAATATATTTGTATAAAATGAAATGCAGGAAAGTTCAGAAATGTTGCAGAAATATCAGCTAAGACCATTTCTATAGTCTCTCCAGTAAAGGCCGTGTATTGCTTCCAAGAATGAATAATTTTAACTTGAATTCTCCAGCCTGTTTTGAATGGTTTGATTGTTAGTAAATCTATGAAAAGAGAAACATTTTCGGCAGCCATTGGAGAAGGTTTGCTAGAAAAGAGAGGAATGAAGCTTTAAGGTATGGTGAATAGGCTCTTGAATAATACAGTTATATTTATAGGAAGGATGAACTTATGAACATTTTAGGGTATATTCTCCAAATATTCTCCAAATATATATTTACCATAAACATAAACGTAGTGATATTGTTCATGATTTCTATCTTTTTTTGTTAGATTGTAGAGATTGTATAGCATACTGATTGGCTGATTTTTCGTTAAATCTTTAATTATTGATTGATTTCTACTAGACATCGATTAGGAAATCTAAAGAGCAGTTATGTTTGTTTTCCAAATATGCAACCGAGATAGATATATCTTTACTATATTGATAGGTATCTCTTTATTATATTGATGCGGTTGTATAGCGAGATTTCTGGATTAGAATTTGTTATCTCTTTAATATATTGATGCGATTGTATAGCGAGATTTCTGGATTAGAATATAGTGAGAGACAGGTAAATTAATATTGGAAAATCTTTTTACTATATTGATGAGATTTCTCCTCCAACATTTATGGAAAACAACATGGTTCTTATCTAATCTCGTTGTTAAATGTGTTTGGTATGTTAAATGTCTTAGGTATATGTCGTTGGTATATTCGAAGCCCAAATTCGTTGGTATGTTATTTGTTGGTGGCCCATATTTGAAACCGATATGAATTCAAGTAGATCCGATTTAGGAATTCCGGGTATGTTTAGAAAAATAACCCGATTGAAGGAACACTAAAGTCAAATATGCCCTTTTCGGTGATGGTTTCATTTGTTGGCGTCAGGGGTAGTTTTGTCCGATGGTAAAGTTGTACTTCTCTTTTACTATAATAGGGATAGAGACAAAAATAGAGGACCATTAGAGATGCCCTTAGGTGAAAGAAAACTGAGAAAAAAGAGAGAAGATAAGATTTGGAGACTAAGGGAGGAGACCAAATTAAGAATTAGGTTTTCGTTTTTTTTTTTAACTCTTCAGTTTCTAAGTTTTTTTTTTATTCTAATAAATTAAGAAAACAAATTAATTTTTTCATTATTTTAGTAATTTTTATTACAATCTGCTACATCTTGTCTTGTGTGCACTTGTGCTACAACAAGTCGTGTCTCTAAATTTGTAGCAAATTTGCTTCAATTTGTCTTTGTTATTATTTGTGATTTTATAACAGAGATGAACTATTTTATTTACAAAGTAGTCCTCTTAATCATTAACTTCTTTTATTTATTACCAAAATAAAAGGATCTCCTACTACAAAATCTATAATCTAAATTATTTGTAACAATAGAGATGAACTACTACAAAATCAATAGAGATGAACTACTATTTTTGTCACTAATTTGTAACTATTTGTAGTTAATATTTGTTATTATTTTATTTGTAGCAAAAAAACGTAGCTATATGATCATAATTTAATAGTGTATGATGGATGTTGCCGCTCCGACAGGACTTATAGACTTTATAGGGTGAAACAAAATAGTAGCAGGGGGCTTGTAATCCACATAGACACAATGTAGAAGTGTTAAACTAAATAGAAAATATTTATCCAATGACAAAGCAGCGATGAACAAATTCAGAATCGATTCAAATATTTATGCAATGACAAAGCAGCGATGAACAAATTCAAAATCGATTCAAATATTTATAAAGTTCTATAAACATTTAAAAAGATTTTTAAAACATTTTTAAAATCGTGAAATGACTTTAGTGCAGTACTCAGTGATAAGTCCAATTGTAGAAACATCATCACACCAGAGATCAAGTTTTTTCATTCCTACAAATGCAGGAATTTGGCTAATGGGCCGGCCTGTCTAATGGTTGACAAAAAAAAACATTTTGTAAACCTTTTTAAAAATATATACAAAATTTTTACACACATATAAAGGTAGTTTGTATACATTTTTATAAGCTTATACATATATTTAGATAAATAGCATTTTTTTTGTCAACCAAACACTATTATAAAAGACTCCCAAAGTTGACAGCTCAAACAGGAAAAAAAGAGTTTACAAAAAAAAAACATAAAGTAAATATCTAGACGACCGAACGAGATAGTCCTCCTTCAAATTCGATGAACGGGGGTATCTTGGACAAGGAGAAAGAGGAAAGTAGCTGATGGAAATCATTATTGATTGTGATCTGATCGGTCTGTCCGAACAAGGAAATCACTAAGGCCGAATCGTGATATGTCTTATGGGTAGAGATGAGGCCCTGATAGCTTAAGGAAGCCCAAGAGAAGGATCTTGAAGGCATCATATAGCCGTTAGAAGATAAGGTTCGAAGAGATCACATGTTGGTTTCACTTAAGGAAACCTTGATACATTGCTATCATCATTGGGGTCAACCCTATCTCTCTCTTTATGTCTCTATCACCAAGTTGTATTACGATTAAGGAAGTAGCCTGGTTTATTTCGCTATTTAAAGGCTCTAGCCTACATTCTAAGATTCATTCTAATAGAATCTCACTTTTCTCTCATTATTCTCTTTGTTCATCACAAACTCTCAACCCTATTACATCTATCAATTCCGCTTAAACTAACATGGTATCAGAGCAAGTTTTTTGATTCATTACTCTCTAAACTTTGCTAATCTTCTACTATACCGTGAAATTTCTTAAATCTCTTAAATATCTAGCCTACTCTCTCCAAAACTTTTTTTTAATCTCTTTCACGCCACCTCACTTCATGGAGACTGCAAAGCCGATTGTTACTCCTGAGGTACTCAAAGGTGCGAACTATCTTTTGTGGAAAACAACCACAAAGACCGCTCTTAGTGGCCGGGGGCTATGGATTCACGTTGAAACGGACCAGCTTCCCAAGAAAGCCAACAAAGAAGACGGCAAAGAAGAAAAGGAAGAAAACAAGGAAGCTGATCTGGAAAAAGAAGTCAAGTGGTTCCAAGAAGATCAGACTGTGCTTGCCATTCTTCAACATTCGCATGACGCACCCATCTTAGAAGCCTATTCCTATTGCGAGACGGCAAAAGAGCTATGGGACACGCTGGCGAACGTGTAAGGGAATGTGACTAACCTAACCCGTGTGTTTGAAGTCAAGAAGGCTATCAATAGCCTACATCAAGAAGACTTGGAGTTCACCAAGCACTTTGGAAAGTTTCGGTCACTATGGGCCAAACTTGAGATGCTCCGACCAAGCACCATTGATCCGGCAATTCTGAATGAAAGGAAAGAGCAGGACAAAGTCTTTGGCTTGCTTCTCACCCCCAACCCGGCGTTCAACGACCTCATCAAGCATATACTATGGGGTGATAAGCTCCCTACACTCGAGGATGTTTGTGCTCAAGTTCAAAAGGAACAAGGTTCTTGGTCTCTTTAGTGGCAAAGGAGAACTTGTTACGGCTAACAAAGGGGTCTATAGACATGAGGAGAGGAAGACAATGGTGTGCGACCATTGTAAGAAAAGAGGACATGTGAAGGATAAGTGTTGGGTTCTTCTTCCTCACCTCAAGCCGGCCAAGTTCAAAGCTAATATCTCTCACGAAGGAACAAGCGGCCAAGGGACCGGTACAGCTAACCAAGGGGAGATAACAGCGATGGCGGCCTCTTATGGAGACTTGGTGAGAAAGTCTGACCTGGAGGCTATTATCTGGTCCATTGCAGCCCTAAAAGAATCCGGTAACACCTTCCTTGCTTCTAAACCGAGTAAAACTCTTGTCATTGACTCGGGGGCTTCTCATCACATGATTAGTAACCCGAGTCTACTTGACAATATAGAACCTGCCCTAGGAAACGTTGTTATTGCTAATGGAGACAAGATTCCAATAAAGGGTTTAGGCACCTTAAATTTGTTTGAAAAGAACTCTAAAGCTTTTTATATGCCAACATTTACCTCTAATCTTTTGTCGGTAAAGAAGGCGACTAATGACTTGAATTGTTACACTATTTTTGGTCCTAACTCTATTCATTTTCAGGATATTAAGACCGGAAAGATTCTTGGGGAAGGAAATGCTAATGGGGATCTCTATACGCTAGAGAAAAATTCTTCATGTCCTTCTACTTCGATTTCTCTTACTTCTTGTCTTGCGTCTAATAAAAACGCTTTGTGGCATGCTAGACTAGGCAACCCTCACTCTTGTGCTCTTGAGTTGTTATTCCCGAATGTCTCTTTTCATAGTTCTAGTTGTGAGTCTTGTATTCTTGGAAAACATTGTAGAACTATTTTTCCTAAGTCCTCTACCATTTATGAGCATTGTTTTGATTTGGTACATTCTGATGTGTGGACATCTCCATGCTTGTCTAGAGATAACAACAAGTATTTTGTGACATTTATTGATGAAAAGTCTAAATATACTTGGATAACATTGTTACCTTCGAAAGACCGCGTGTTTGATGCATTTATCAACTTTTAAAACTATGTTTCTAACCACTTTAATGCTAAGATCAAGGTATTGAGATCAGACAATGGCGGGGAATACACAAGTCACAAACTCAAAGAACATTTATCTAAGCATGGCATCCTACAACAAACAAGCTGTCCCTACACACCTCAGCAAAATGGTGTGGCTGAAAGGAAGAACAGACATCTTATGGAGGTCACCAGATCGATGATGTTTCATATGAATGTCCCTAAGAGATTTTAGGGCGACACAGTGATGACGGCATTCTATCTTATCAATCGCACACCAACTAAGATTCTAAATGACTTAACTCCATTTGAAATTCTTACCAAGGCTAAACCATCACTAGATCACTTACGAGTGTTTGGTTGTGTGTGTTTTGTTTTAATACCAGGAGAACAAAGGAGCAAGCTTGATGCAAAGAGTTCTAGAAGTATGTTCATCGGCTACTCGACCACACAAAAAGGCTACAAGTGCTATGATCCAATCAATGGCCGTATGTATGTATCTTGGGATGTGAAGTTCATGGAAGATCGTGGATATTACGAGCAAAAGGACTGGGAACGTCTGCGAGATCTCTCACACTCCACTACTGACCGAGCCACCAACTTACGATTTCTACTCGAGCATCTTGGTGTCACCAAGCAGCCCCATCCTGAGGCTTCCATGGAGGATCCGAACCCTACAACGCCTACATCTTCACTAGATCATCAAGAATCAGATGATGGAGAAACGCAACCTGGGGAAGAAACAACCGAACCAAGAGAGGTATCAACCGAAGGTGATCACCCGGATGTCCTTCCTCCCAATGGAGGAACTGCGGCGGACCATAACGAAGAAACATCCTCCGAGCCTACCATCCTCCCTCTTCGTAGGAGTGAACAACTCAAGCACAAGCGCGTATACTACAACAATCAAGCCGTGGCTCATCCCATTCAAGCCGTGTGTTCACTTGCCCTGTTACCACCAGATCATGCGGCGTTCCTTGGTACCATTGACTCGCATGACATTCCTCAAACGTATGATGAAGCCAAGGAACATAAAGTCTGGTTGGACGCCGTAGCGGACGAGACCGGTGCCATGGTTTGCAATCACACTTGGGACGAGGCGGATTTACCGCAAGGGAAGAAGGCAGTCAGCTCCAAGTGCCATTAAGTATCTAAGCACTGGTGAGATTGAGCGTTACAAGGCTCATCTTGTGGCCCGTGGCTTTACTCAAACATACGGCACCGACTACACGGATACCTTTGCTCCATTCAGGAAGCTTCACACTGTCCGAGTCATTCTCTCCATCGCCACAAATCTTTCTTGGGATCTCTGGCAAATGGATGTCAAGAATGTCTTTCTCCAGGGGGAGCTTAAGAAAGAAGTCTACATGCATCCTCCGCCAGGATTGGAAGACATGGTCACACCAGGCAAAGTTCTCCGTCTCCGCAAGGCCATTTATGGTTTGAAGCAATCCCCTCGGGCCTGGTAGCACAAGCTGAGCTCGACACTTAAAACTCATGGATTCAAACGTCTGGAAGCCGATCATACTCTCTTTATACACCACACCACCAGTGGTCTTGTTGTTGTCCTCATCTACGTTGATGACCTCATCATATCCGGTGATGATCACGAGGGCATCCGCACCACCAAGGCCTTCCTTCACTCCACATTTGATATTAAAGATCTTGGTGAGTTAAAATACTTTCTTGGAATTGAAATCTACCGATCCTCAGAAGGTTTGTTTCTTTCTCAACGAAAGTATGCTTTAGACCTCCTCAGCGAGACGGGAAAACTTGGTGTGAAACCGGTGCAGACTCCACTAGAAGAAGGATATCAGGCCAAGCGAAAGGGGGAGAAGAAGAAGACCACGGCAACACAGGCTCCAGTTGATCCATTGGATGAGCCCTATGAAGATGTTACTCGGTACCGGCGCCTTGTTGGGAAATTAATCTATCTTACAATCACCAGACCGGACTTATGCTATGCGTTGAATCAAGTAAGTCAACACATGAAGGCTCCAACCAAGTATCATTGGAGCATGGTGGAATGGATCTTGAGTTATCTCAAAACCAGCCCGGGTCAAGGCATTTGGATGGGCTGGAACTCAAACACCGAGATAGTAGGATATTGTGATGCTGACTATGCGGGTGATACATCAGATAGGAGGTTAACCACTGGTTATTGTATGTTCGTTGGAGGCAACTTGGTCACTAGGAAGTCTAAGAAGCAAAAGGTAGTTGAAACAAGACTATTTGTGTGGTGGTGTATGATGATGAATGTATGCAATGGTGATATGAATGGAATGATGGATGGATGTTTCAATTCCCCTTATGCTATTGCAGTACAAGAGGTATCAATCCTAAATGAGTGTTTGTGAACAGTTAAGATGTGCATATGAATCTAAGTTAAGACAAATGTAAAGATTGCTTGTCACTAACAATCCTAAGATGAAAAATGTAAAATGCAGAAAATAAACTACAAGAACCAAGAACTAAATGCAAATGAAACTGAATGAATGTAACAGTAATGAAGCAAGAACAGAAATAGGAACTACTACTAATGAACTAATGCAAGACAATTGATGAACTAAAAACTAAATGAATGCAACTAGAATGGAACAGGAATGAAACAAGACAATCACAAATCATAAACACAAGTTCTGGGGATGAACTCGAGCAAGCACTCGACCGAGTGTAGGTCGAGTGGGAGGTCGAGTTGGCTAAATCCAGAAAACAGAGCAACACAATAAAAAACAGAGCAATGCTAAAACCAATCAAACAACAAGAGNTCTACAACAATCAAGCTTAACCAAATCAAATAAACCACAAGATCAATCCTTCCTAACCCATCCTCAAGATCCTAAGAAGACTACTCACAACAAGACATGATGAAACAAATCAAAAACCCAGAAAATGTTGAAACTTGCATTATTAGAAAGATGAAACAAAGATCTTCAATATTAATCAAAGGACCAAACTCAAATTCTCAATATCTTGAAAGTTATAGAACCAACAAAATATAAGAATCTAGTCTTCTTTCTTAAGAAAGTACAAGATCTTAAAAATAAAATGCAGAAGGAATAAATCTAAAAATGGTAAAAACTAGGTTTAGGGAATATCTAAAAGTTGGACTCTTTTGGTGGCTGCAGGTACAAGGCCTTATATAGGTGGGAAGGTGGAAGCCCTAAAAATAGAAAAAGTCAAAGTAGTCAACGGCTCGGTCAACTCGACCTGTGCTCGGTTGAGCTAGGGGTCGAGCTGGCTTCTCACGTACAATCTGCACTCGGTCGAGTCCTCCTCAGCACACGGTCGAGTGTCTGGTCGAGTGTGCGGTCGAGTTGGACTCCGGACCTTGTTGTTTCAGCCTGAACTCCCTTGCTTCCTCCTCATGATTGCTTCACATCTCTCCTCCTTTGCTTTCATGCTCCTTAAGCTCCAAAATCACCTGTTTATGCATGAAAAGATGCAAATGCAATGCAACTAAACTCTAATGCATGATTAGTGCTAAAGCTATACAATAATGGCCTAAATGAATAGCAAAAGATGCAAAAGATGTAAATAAACTAAGGGAAAACAAGGTAAAATATATGAACATCAACACCCCCAAACTTAGTCTTTGCTTGCCCTCAAGCAAATAAGCAAGACATAAGAAGGTAAGTGAGGTTTGAAAGTGGGATCTCAGCTCCTAAAGCTTGCAAATAGACCATCTAGAATCAATGTCCAAGTTACTAATATAATGATGCAAGTTGAATGAGCTGGAATTAAAGACTTTAGACAAGCATTTCACAACCTTTATTGATTTGAGCCTTAGATATCCACATGCATTCAAATCAACCATTTCCTTTAACATTCATTAAACAAGAACATGAATCAATTCTATGCAATGCTTAAACTCATTTGGCTTGGTAATAAAGGGTTTTGAGACAATGATGGTCTCTTTTTAGAGTGGGGCTTGTCAATATCAAGGTTCTCTCATGAAAATGGATTGAGCTTTAGAAGAATGCTAAAGGTAAGAACACCTAGACACATACAAGAATAAAACCTTGTCTACCCAAAGGCACCCAAAGTGTTTATCCTAGCAATCTAAACCCAAATGATCCTAGTGCTACCCTTTATTTCTTCTTTTCTCTTTAAGCCTTTTCTCTTTTGGTTTTCAAGTTTTAGGATATGTTTCTTATTTGATCTTTCTAGTGGGATGGGGGATTCTTACTTATTTGCTATAGTTCTCTTTTCTTCTTATTCTTAAGACATATAAGTATTTTGCTAAACTTTCCTTTTCTTCTTTTTCTTTTCCTTAACTAGAACCATCTTAAACAACACTTTACTTCCCATCCTTTCACTAGACTTTGCTTAAACACAATCTCCTTTTAAAGACTCTACCCTTTTTCTTTCTCTTTTCTTTCTTTTCTTTTCAAAACAGCCAAGTCCCAAACCCAACAAGTGAACCACCTAGTCCTATCTAGTTTGAAAAATGCAAACTAGAACTACACAAGGTCTTACTCTTGTCAGTTCAAACCTAACACTTTCTACCAAGCTCAATCCCAAAAA
>NC_025686.1:11586042-11656285 GCF_000633955.1 Camelina sativa
TAACTTGGGCATTGATCCTAGTCTAGTGAATAGGCTAGCTAACAAGGAAATACTCATCATAGATCCCTAATGCAAATATTATACAATTATACATGAAACATGCTAAACAAGATCCTAATATGCAATGCAAACTACATGAACACTCTTTTTTTATGAAGATTTTTTCAAAATTTTTCAAATTTTTATGGTTTTTCTATGCCTTAGATGCTAATGCAAGTGCTAACATGATGATGATAAAAATTTGAAATAAGAACACAAAACACAACATCAAATGCTATCTCAAACCCTCCCCCAAACTTAAATCACACAGTCCCTTGTGTGAAAAAGTTGTGAGAGGATTCAAGATTTAAACACAACACAAAACACAATATGAAATGCAATGGTATAAACAATGGTAAGGTGATAGTGGTACCTTAGGGATTGTGGAAGTAGTTGTCCACATCCATCTGCATGCTGTCATAGGAGTAGTTGGGGTCAGGCTGGTGGCTTGGAGAAGGACTTTGGGGCAGCTCGACGACAGCGATCGACCGTGACTCGGTCGAGTGCGTGTCCGAGTGGGGGGGGTCGAGCTGGACCGCGGTTGTCCAAATGGTGGGCCTGCTGCTGGCAGAACTGCTGATAGAGAGCTGGATCCATGTAGTATTGAGGTGGGATGGGAGGGTATAATGGATAACCTGGATAAGCAGCTGGAGGTGGGAAGCCATAGGGTGATCTGGGCAGGTGCTCGGCCGAGTGCATTGGAGGTGCTCGGTCAANCGGTCGAGTGGGTGCTCGAGTGACCCGGTCGAGTGCCTCGAAAATTGATGTTCTCGGGTACTTGAGCTCCTCTTCCTCTGATTTGGCTCATACATTGAAGCCCTAGCTGGTTCCACAGGATTCGCAACCCTTGAAAGTGCTCTAGTTGAGCTACTTCTCCTCAAAGGGCTTGAATGGCTATGAGATGAGCTTCCACTCTTCAGCTCAGCAATCTCCTTCTTTAAGCCTTTGATAGACTTAGCCATGTTAGTCACCTTCTTCTTCAGCTTATCAAACCTCTTCCCATGCCACTTGCCCCACTTTTGCAAAAGAGTTAATCTCTTGGCATTCTCCCTCACTCCTCTACAATCTCTTGGTTTGGGCTCATAATCTTCAAAGTAGAACTGCTCCTCTCCATCAGCTACTTGTGCATTCCCAGCTTCCTCAACTCTATGTTGAACCACTCCATCAAACCAATGCTCCTCAGCTGGCCAAAAATCTATGTTGGCTCCTTCTTGAATGGTGGTGAGCTCTTGGTTAGGCAATATGAATTGCTTTTTCCCAAGTGTTGGAAGCTCAAAGTTGAATATGTGGTTCCCTTGATGCTTCTCCTTGGCTAGGATGAGAGTAGAAGTGAGATAGCTTGAGTCAATCCATCTTGGTGAGACTCTCTCTCCTCTAAGTGGAACTCTAGCAGCTTGAAGGATTGGAGTGATGATGCCTCCAATGGTAAGTGCTCCTCTTGACCCTTTGGTCTCCAACTTTCCTACCCAACTTCTCAATTGGGTCATGTGGTCAATGAGCACCATTCCTAATTCAGTCTCCACTGTGCTCCCAGGGATGATGGTACCATTCCTTGCTTGTAAAATCACTCCATTAAGAGCCAAGTCAATCATCTTTAGCTCCCCCTCATTGATGTTCCCAGTTTCCTTCCTTGCAAAGAAGGTATTGGCAAGGGCTTTGTGGAAGTACCTTAGGACTGGGCTTCTTATCCTTGAGCTCTTGGAATTGGAGGATGAGTAGTACTTGTTATCCCCAATGGTTTCCCACACAGCAAAGAGTTCTTCTCTTGGGATCATCAAACTCCTATTGCTCCCAACCTCAAATCCAAACACAATTGCTATCTCCTTCATTGAAAGCTCATGCTTCTTCCCTTTGATAGTGAAAGAGATGTGACCAGCTCCATGTTCAGCACTCTTCCTTGCATATGTGTGCAGCTTGACAGTAGCTAGGAACTCACAGCTTTCCTCCTTGTAGCCTTCCATGCACAGCCCCATGAACTTGGTGAGATTGCTCTTCTCAAAGAGGTATTCCACATCCTCATCAATGGCAAGCTTCTCCATGGTCTCCTTGTGAGGATACCTAGTTCCCAAGAACTCCATCCTCATGAAAGCATCATAAATCTGCCTCTTTGACAGCCCACAAGACTCAGCTTCTCCATCATCCATCAATTCTTCTTCTTCACTCTCTTCCTCACTTTCACTTTCAATCTCTTCTTGCTCAACTTCAACAGCTGGCCTCTTCCCTTTGGCCTTGTGTCTCCTCATAAACTCATTGAGAGTAGGCTCTCTTTCCTCCTCACTCTCAGTCCTCTCAGGATCTTCCTCAACTGACTCTCTCCTTGGATACGGCATCTGGCTCGACCGACTGCTCGAACCGGCACTCGGTCGAGTGGTCGATCGAGTGGTCCGTCGAGTGACTCTCCCAGCTTCACCTCTTGATTCAAGGTCAGCATCACGACGTTCCATGGAGCTTGCAGCGGTTCGGTGAGACTTCTTGGTCATCTTGGAAGACATTTTCAAAAGAAACTGAAGGGAATAGACTCAAAGCTCAAAGTTAATAGGTTAGTGACCCAAAAACTTGAAAGAACAAAGCTTGAGCAAGAGATAAACTTTGAGAGAGATTTTAAAGCTTGAATTTAAATGTTTTGAGCAAATGAGAGAATGTGAGAGGCATAGGATCGTGCAAGGGCTATTTAAAGAAGCCAAGGGGACAAGGAGACAAGGGTGGAGCGTCAATACCATTCAAATTTGAATTGGGAATCTTTGACTTGCTTTTGGCTGTAGCTCGACCCCACACTCGACCAGCACGTGGTCGAGCTCCTTAACCAAATTTGAAATTTCAAAAATTTTCTCCTTGTTCTTCCCTCCACTCGATCGCCCTAACGGTTTGAAGATGAAATGGGCCTTAATTCATACCCAGCTCGGCCGAGTACCTTTCGTGGACTGGTCGAGTGGGCCTGCGAGTCTTCCTCTCCAAGTCCAAATCTCTCCTTAACCAACTACATTCTCACTAAAAGCCTGTCTAACAAAAACATAAAAGAAAACACATCAAAACTACTAAGAATTTAAACCATATTTACAAAGGATACCTTAGGGACTTCCTCCCTAGTGAGCTTGTTTAAAGTCACTAAGCTTGACTTTGGTTTCCTTCTTAACTTTGGTTTAGATACCAAGGAGGTGATGAAATCCTCCCTGGAACCTCTTGGTCACTGTGAAGTTGATCCTTGATCACCTCACCCTTAGCACTCAAACCATATTTCTTCTTAAATTTGAGCCTAGGTCTTGCTTTCCTCAAAGACCTCTTGTTCAGTTTGACCTTGAGATCCTCAACCATACTAGACAGCTCTTGAACTGACCTCTTAAGCTCCTCAACAGAATCCTCTTGAAGTGGGAGCTCAGCCTTAGGGTCTCCTTCATCCTTGAAAACCTCATGATCAACTTTCTCCTTGATAGTGAAGGGTTGATCATCAATGGTAGGCAGGTTGGTTGGGTTATAGATGTTGAACTTCATGACTGTATCCTCAGCAATGTTCAAGGTCACAAGACCTTCCCTAACATCTATTACTGCTCCAACAGTGGCTAAAAATGGCCTCCCTAACAAGATTGGATCTTCAGGCTCCTTGTCCATCTCTATGACCACAAAATCAGTATGAACCCTTGCCTTCCCTATCTTGAGTGGGACATTCTCCAACCTTCCAACTACCTCTCTATTTGTCCCATCAGCTAGGCACACATGGAGTTTAGTGGATTTGAAATCAGTTCTCCCAAGCTTTTGAGCTAAGGAGTATGGCATCACACTTGTTGAAGCTCCCAAATCACAAAGGCATTGATTGTAGTGGAGGTAACTGATTGTGCAAGGCAAGTAGAATGGCCCTGGGTCCTTAAGCTTAAGTGGGATGATCACTCCTCCAAGGTTCTCAAGATCCTTCTCATCTTGAGCTTGAGCTTTCTTTACTGATAAATCAAGCAAAAAATCTCTATAGAGAGGGTATGGTTTATACTGTTCCAAAGCAGGTCCTCTCTCCTCTTCTTGGTAGGCAATGATGATCTCTTGAATAGCCATCACTTCTTCCTTTTTCTCAACCAAAGCTTCTTCCCTCAAAACCCTTTCTTCCTCATGTTGCTTAGCCAACATCTCCTTTTTCTCAATGATTTCCCTTAACTCCTTGATCCTCTGTGCTTTGAAACGCCCAGGGAATGGCAGTGGAGGCTTGTAAGCAGGAGGAATGTACTTAGCAGGCTTGACAGCTTCGGAGTCCCCAGCTCGATCGACCACTCGAGCATGCACTCGGTCGAGTGGCTGCTCGAGCTCCTGGTCGAGTTCTCCTGCGAGTTCCTGTTGCTTTGCACAGATGTCACTTGGGGCTTCAGTAACTAATGAATTCCCCCAAACTTGGACTTCACTGTCCTCAGTGACTTCTTCCTCTTGAAATTGAATGGCTTTGGCTGAGAACTCCCTTGGATTTTGAACAGCTTTTCCAGGGAGTTGGTTGGGTTTTGGAGCTGAAGTAGATGCTATGTTACCCTCCATATACTTCACTCTTGAATTAAGACCCTCAAACTTCATATTCAGATCATTGTACTGTGATGTTAACCTTTGGTTCAACTCAGCAAACTGCTTGGCTTCCTCAATCTTTCCTTGTGTTTGCCCAATCAACAATTGTTGCATCATAGCTCTTAAGTCTTGTTCTTGGCCTTGGTTAGTCTGAAACCCTGGTGGGGGACATAACTGAGGTTGGAACACTTGATGTTGTTGTTTGGGGATGTAGGTTTGTTGCTGTTGAGGCTGTTGAGGTGGATAGACTTGGTCTTGAGGATTAGCCACATTGGTACTCCTATAAGAGAGATTGTTGTTCTTGAAACCCTCTTGGTTGTAGCCTTTGCATCCTCCTTGATTCTGCATGTAGCATAACTCAGCAAACTCAGTCTCCCCCTCTTAAACTTGTGCTTCTTCTTCACCAATGAAATGAATAGACTTGGACTGGCTAAGAAGAATCTTGTCAATTTTCTCATTGACCATCTTCAAGTCCTTTTTATATTTGTCCTCTTGATCAGTTGAGGAGCTCCTTATGGTCCTATCATAGTCCTCATTATAGTTGCCATCTGACTGAGCAAGATTCTCAACTAATTCCCAGCCTTCTTCCACATTCTTGTTGAGGAAGTTGCCATTAGAAGCTGTGTCAAGCAACATCCTTATCTTTGGAAGCACTCCTCTATACAAGGTACTCAAGAGTGACTCATTGCTGAAACCATGATGAGGACATTGAGTCTGATATCCTTTGAATCTCTCCCATGCCTCACAAAAGGTCTCATTACTCCTTTGAGCAAATCCAGAGATGTCATTCCTCAGCCTTGCTGTCCTAGCATTGGAGAAGAATTTGGCTAAGAAAGCCTTCTTGCATGCATCCCAAGTAGTGATTGCACCAGTGGGGAGAGTCTTTTCCCATAAATGAGCCTTGTCCCCAAGTGAGAAAGGGAACAACCTCAGCTTAAAACCATCCTCACTTACACCATTGATCCTTGTAAGGCTGCATATTCTATCAAACTCATCAAGGTGATCTAGTGGATCCTCCATTGGCAATCCATGAAATTTGTTGGCTTGAATCATGGAGATTAAGCCACTCTTGATCTCAAAGTTGTTGTTGGCAACAGTTGGAGGCACAATTCCAGCCCTTTGGTTGTGAGTGTTGGGTGCATCTCCAGCACCAATGTTCCTTGGTCTCTGAACCTGATCCTGATGATCCATTGCTACTATAACCTCTTGTTGTTCCTGAACAACTCTCCTTTGCTTAGTTCCCAAACCCTTTGTCACCTTGTGGATGTTGTCAATATGCTTGAGAAGATGGTCCTTTCCTTTAGACCTTGTGTGCATCAACAAACACAAACGATTTTTGCCAGGCACACGACTGAGCACAGGCTCTTGTTGGTGATCAAGTCGACTGGAAACTGATGGTTATAGAGATCCGGCATCTGGCTCGAGCAGGTGCTCGATCACTACTCGGTCGTGTGGTGGTCGAGTGTCTGGTCGAGTTGTACCTGAAATGGAACTTCAACCCAGAAACAGAAGATTCAAGCACAGCAACCTCACAAGTGTATAAACGAACTTAATCTTAGACGAATATGGATCCTAAATGTCACAAAAACACACTCAAATGGGAAACGGCGCCAAATTGAAACAAGACTATTTGTGTGGTGGTGAATGATGATGAATGTATGCAATGGTGATATGAATGGAATGATGGATGGGTGTTTCAATTCCCCTTATGCTATTGCAGTACAAGAGGTATCAATCCTAAATGAGTGTTTGTGAACAGTTAAGATGTGCATATGAATCTAAGTTAAGACAAATGTAAAGATTGCTTGTCACTAACAATCCTAAGATGAAAAATGTAAAATGCAGAAAATAAACTACAAGAACCAAGAACTAAATGCAAATGAAACTGAATGAATGTAACAGTAATGAAGCAAGAACAGAAATAGGAACTACTACTAATGAACTAATGCAAGACAATTGATGAACTAAAAACTAAATGAATGCAACTAGAATGGAACAGGAATGAAACAAGACAATCACAAATCATAAACACAAGTTCTGGGGATGAACTCGAGCAAGCACTCGACCGAGTGTAGGTCGAGTGGGAGGTCGAGTTGGCTAAATCCAGAAAACAGAGCAACACAATAAAAAACAGAGCAATGCTAAAACCAATCAAACAACAAGCAAGCAACAGGATTAAGACTAAGATTTCAATAAACAAAGAAGGTTCCTGAGGATGGATTCATGGGAAGAACTAATCATTGTGGTTATCTAACTTGGTCAACAAATCTCAAGCAAACTTTGAGCTAACCTCTAGACATATAAATCTAAGACAAGTTTCTCCCACTCTCATGGTCAAGAAACAATCAAACCTATGCAATTCTAGACTTGTTCTCACACAGTAAAGAATCTACACAAGCAGGCATTAAGCAATACATCTCAAACCAAACAAGACCTCTAATCTCTTAGCAAGCCTAATGGTAAGCTCTAGATCTAGCCTTATCTATGCTTCTTAAACATTGGTGTGATGCTAAGGAGCTTGAAATCAGATCCTAACCTCTCAGTTCAAGATCAGCCTTAAGAACATCTAGCCTAGAAGAGATCTACAACAATCAAGCTTGACCAAATCACATAAACCACAAGATCAATCCTTCCTAACCCATCCTCAAGATCCTAAGAAGACTACTCACAACAAGACATGATGAAACAAATCAAAAACCCAGAAAATATTGAAACTTGCATTATTAGAAAGATAAAACTGAGATCTTTAATATTAATCAAAGGATGAAACTCAAATTCTCAATATTAAGAAAGTTATTGAACCAACAATATTGAAGAATCTAAGAGTTTTCTTAAAGAAGTACAAAATCTAATAAAATGCAAAAGGAATAATGCTAAAAAAGGTAAAAACTAGGTTTTTGGGAATATCTAAAAAGCTGGACACTTTGGTGGCTGCAGGTACAAGGTCTTATATAGTGGGGAAGTGGAAGCCCTAAAAATAGAAAAAGTCAAAGCAGTCAACGGCTCGGTCAACTCGACCTGTGCTCGGTCGAGCTAGGGGTCGAGCTGGCTTCTCTCGTGCAATCTCCACTCGGTCGAGTCCTCCTCAGCACACGGTCGAGTGTCTGGTCGAGTGTGCGGTCGAGTTGGACTCTGGACCTTGGTTCTTCAGCCTTAACTCCCTTGTTTCCTCCTCATGATTGCTTCACATCTCTCCTCCATTGCTTCCATGCTCCTTAAGCTCCAAAATCACCTGTTTATGCATGAAAAGATGCAAATGCAATGCAACTAAACTCTAATGCATGATTAGTGCTAAAGCTACACAATAATGGCCTAAATGGATAGCAAAAGATGCAAAAGATGTAAATAAACTAAGGGAAAACAAGGTAAAATATATGAACATCAGTAGTCTCATGTTTAAGCGCTGAAGCCGAGTATCGGGCCATGAGGAAGTTAACCAATGAACTAACATGGCTGAAAGCACTCCTCAAAGATCTTGGAATTGAGTCAAAGAAGCCTATGACTATGCATTGTGATAATGAAGCCGCAATTCACATTGCTACCAATTCAGTTTTTCACGAGAGAACCAAGCACATAGAAGTCAATTGTCATAAAGTACGAGAGAAGATTGAAGAAGGGGTAACTCTTCCATGCTACACACGGAGGGAAGACCAATTGGCAGATATTTTTACTAAGGCTGCTAGTCTAAAGGTATGCGAACATATTCACAGCAAGCTTGGACTCGTGGATCTTACACGCCCATGATCAACCCCTCTAACTCATGGACATCACACTGTTTTTACCTTAAACATAGTTTTGTCCCACATGGTTTTTTATGTTAAGGTATTTAACGAGATGATGTTTCATGGGGTCCAAGCTTAGCCATTTCATTCGGCTAAGCTTGAGGGGGAGTATTGATTGTGATCTGATCGGTCTGTCTGTACAAGGAAATCACTAAGGCTGAATCGTGATATGTCTTATGGGTAGAGATGAGGCCTGATAGCTTAAGGAAGCCCAAGATAAGGATCTCGACGGCATCATATAGCCGTTAGAAGATAAGGTTCAAAGAGATCATATGTTGGTTTCACTTAAGTAAACCTTGATATGTCGCTGTCATCATTGGGATCGACCCTATCCCTCTCTTTATGTCTCTATCACCAAGTTGTATTACGATTAAGGAAGTAGCCCTAGTTTATTTCGCTATTTAAAGGCTCTAGCCTACATTGTAATATCCATTCTAATAGAATCTCACTTTTCTCTCATTATTCTCTTTGTTCATCACAAACTCTCAACCCTATTACATCTATCAATTCCGCTTAAACTAACAATCATCTAAGATATTAGAAAATGTGGGCCAGTCCTCAGGTGTTTGAATCATCGCTACTAGTTATGCACTGTCCGGCTCATATTTTTAAGGGTATTTTGAATAAAGTTTTGGAAAGAATGTATTTTTGAAATGTAATTTTAAAATTTTCACCAAAAGTAAAAATGTATTCATTTATTTTAGTTCTAATTATAAAATTTTAAATGTTCAAAAATATTTTAAAAGTTCCTTTATATTATACATTATAAAATATTTATTTTGTTTATTTATTATTAATCATAAATAAATTATAAAGTTAAGAGTTAAAGTACTACTTTACAATTAAAAAGTTCAACTATAATATTAAGAGTCAAAAGTTAGCTGAACCAAGACGGAGTAACCGGAAGCACGATTGGAACCCAATGACCGATCGAATATCAACCACCGAGGTGGAAAACTGCGTGTACGGGTTGGGTACGGTGAAGACCGACCAGTGCTGAGAAATGTCGGGCCAGTGCCGAGAAGTGTTAGGCCAAGTGTCGAGAAATGTCGACGAGTGCCGAGAGAAATCGAGAAGAGCCGGTACGGATCGAGAGTGCCAAGAGAAATTGAGAAGTGCCGAGAGAAATCAAGAAATTCCGAGAGAAATCAAGAAGTGCCGAGAGAGATCGAGAGGAGCCGGTATGGATCGAGAAATGCCGAGAGAGGTCGAGAAGTGCCGAGAAAGACCAAGAGTGCCGAGGAGCGCCGAAGCGGTTGTGGTCGAGGACCGAGTTTTGCCAGCGAGCTGACACCGGTCCGGATTTTAAGGATGTTGTCGGCGGCGCAAAAGAGATTCTTATTTTTGCAATCAGCCAATAAGAACTCATGCAAAACTAAAATCCAATCATTGTGTCTTTGAAAAACACAAAAGTAGGACACAATCATTATGTTCCTAAGTGTTGGCCAATGAAGTTGTGCAAGGTGGGAGACAAGAGAGAGATTTTATTCTCTTTGTTTTTGCCAAGGAGGAAGAAGAAGAATCTTGGAAAACTTGGAGGCCAAGTGTTCGCCAAAAGAGAGAGAGGAGGAGGATCAAGCATGTGCACGCCATGCATTGGTGAGTTGCACCGCCCATCTCATCTATAAAAGGGATGCCATCCTTCTCATTTCCACCACTTAGCTCAAAAAGAAAGAAAAGAAAAATCTCTCTAAGTCTTGCTCTCTCTCAAGAAGAGTAAGACATTCTCGAAGCAAGGAGGTGCTGTCGAAGTGAGAAGCCGTCAAGGTGAAGGAGTCGTTGTTGGTGCGAAGGAGAGACCTGTTTGATCCGCGGTGCTGTGAAGTCCGGAAGTCAATCTGCTAACCGCTGTGAATTCTTTGGTCATTTGTGTGTTGTGTGAGTCATGTGGTTTATTAGATCCATGGTAGATTGTGTGGGGTGAAGCACGGGTCCTATGGACCGTGTACGTACCCATTGCTTGCTGCATTTAGTCTAGGTTCATGTTAGAACTAGTTAGATGTTGCATGCGTAATTAGTAGGATTCATGCTAGATTAATGTTTAAATGCACATAGAATTATGCTAGGAATCACCATGCATGATGAGAATTGATGAGAAGTGAACTGCATAATTTCATGATGAACTTGATGCATGTTAGCAATTTGGCTTGCTTAAAACTTGGTAAAGGACTTGCATGTTAGTGAGAACTAATATGATTTTTATTTGCAATAAATTCTTGCTTAAAAATCGGGTAGATTAGTTGCATGCATGTAGAACAATCTAGGTTGCTTGAATTTTAGTTCTTGCTGCTTGTAAATTGTTGTGTGAAATTCTTGCTTGATTTGCTTGCTTGTTTGCTTGACTTCTTCCTTGAATTGTGGTGTGGTAGTACTAATCTCTTAGTGTTTTACTAACCTTTGAGTTGTAGTACTTGTCTTAGCTAGTCTCTTGAATAATATGGGTTATTTTTCTCGAGTCGTAGCTAGGATAGAGTGGTCGATCTTCTGTTCCAAAAAATGTTGATTGTCTCGCGGGGAGTTCCCGGTGACCACTCACGCGGGACAATGTCATGTCTAGTTGGCCTCTAGAATGACCGCTACTAGACGTTGTATTTTGTTGGGGCTCATGCTGGTTATCTGGGTGGTTTCAGCATGGGAATTGTTGTGGAATGGAACAGATTATCGACGGGCCCATAGGAGAAAGAGTCTAGAGTATGCGAGTAACCATTGTAATATTTTAGTCGTCTTTGTTGTTGTCGTGGTTGTAAAGAGTCTAGAGTAACCAAGTAACCCTTGTCTTACTTTAGGTCGTCTTTAGTGTCGAGAGAGAGAAGTCTAGGTTGATCGAGTCAAGTCTTGTCTGATCTAACCTTTGCTTGCTTGTTTGTTGATGTTGCTTCCGCTATCGTTTCTGTTGCGTAGCTTTGATTGCGTGATTTGCTTGTTTCCTTCCTTGTTTGGGGTAGTCAGGGTGGAAAAGTAGAATGCATGTTAGGGAGGGGTACCCAGGCTCACTGAGTAATCTTAGATTACTCATGTTGTAGTTTCTCGTGTGTGTGCAGGGAGCTTATTTGAGAGTAGAGCCGGAGCAAACGTAGGGTACCAGATAGGGTTGATTGTTGTGTGTTGTTTTTACAAAACCCTATAATTTTCCAAGATGTATTCTATGAATTTTTCCGACTATATATGTATATTGCTTGATAAACTTATTTTCAATGTAATAATTTATTAAGTAATATAATTCGGTTTTTTTTTGGGGGAAACATGGCAAGTTGGATTTGATACATTTGCCTTGTCCGGGCCAACACAACGCGCCAGGGCCGCGAGGGTTGCAAAGCCTAAGCGAACCTCAGCCGCGGGCGGAGTCGCGTCCAGGAGGACTGGTCGGGAAGCTGCAGCTTTCGTCCCTCGGCCGGACCACCCGGGTGCGATCTCCCACACTGTGGCGCTCCGGAGGCGTCAGTGCCCTCGTCCGGGGCATAGGGCGGTTCGGGGGCGTTACAGTCATACTTAACTCGACTTGTGTTGGGTAAATCAGACATTAAGAACGAGAATGAAATCAAGGAGGAAACAAAATAACCAAAACCTTAAACATTAAACAGAACTTTAAACTCGTAAATCTATACCAGCATCTCTCTCTGCATTCCCCAAATCGATTTTATGAACCCTAATTTTGTTTTACAAAAGAAGAGATTGACTTTATCGGGTTTTGGTTGAAGAAGATTGGGTTTGTGTCGTTTTTTAGAGTGTAAAACAGCATGATTTTTGAAGTCTGTGATGTTTTTCAAGAGAAGCAAAACGGCTGCCACGTCATCGATACAGGAAAGGGCTCTGTTACATTTTTAAACGGTTTAACCAGCTTCCACGTCATCAATACGAGAAAGGGCTATATTGCGGGTGACTTTAGAGTTTGTAGGATTGACCTGCAATGTCTTGACATGGAGGGTTATCTTGCCAAAAAAAACTATTTGGAGGGTTTTTTTGCATAAAACCCTTTTGAAAAGTGACATAGAGAAAGGGATATTTTTGAAAATGACTAAATTCTAAATCTTAAACCTCAAATACTAAATTCTACCCCCTAAAAACTATATCCTAAATGTAAAGTAGAGAACTCAGACCTAACAAAAAAAATCTAAAAGTTAATTTAACTTATCTTAATTGTGTAAAAGAGGACAAAAATGAAAATATAAAAAAAGGTATTTTTGAAAAGGAGTATCTCAACAAAGGCATTTCTAAAAAATTCGCTACAAACTATGTCTTTCTAGAAAGTATTTAATTTTATTTAGGAAAGATAATTTTAGAATTAAAATAAGTTAAATAAAAATTATTTGGTTAAAAAAAACATTAACTTTTCTCTCTCACTTCTTATTTTGATTAAAGAAACATTAATTTTTCTCTCTCTCTCTCTTCTTATTTATACACAAAATTATATCATTCGATTGATGTAGCCACCTAAGACCTAACCTCGAGGGTTTTTCCTCGGACAACCTCCGGGTCGTTCTCTTTTAATTTCTCTTCTCCTTCTTTCTGAGTCTGGTCCGAGTTGTTTTTCAGACTTTTTATTTTCAGGATTTCTGACCTTAGTGAGGGTCACTACAATGACGGTGGTAAATATGGGATCCCGGCAGTTTGTTACTATGGTGAAAGGAAAAAGCTTGAACCTTCTTTTACAAGGAAAAACCCAGGAAGGCTCTTCTACACATGTCAAAGTAGAGAGGTAAGTTTCTATAAAATTTGTTTAAATTGTTTAGACTGGTTGAATTATTGTGATACTGAGGTTGAACTGTGGGTAATTATTTCATAAAGTGTGGTTTAAATATTTATGTGTAGGATAGGGACTATCACATTTTTAAATGGTGGGATGAAGCTATGATGGAGGAACTAAAGTCAGTGAAGCAAGATACTCTTGGCTATCCTAGTTTGAATCAAATGTGTGAAACACTTCAGGTCCAAAAAAAGGAGATTGCTCACCTCTATGATCTCCAATTGGAAAATCAAATGGAGTTGGGAAGGCTTATGGCGTTGATTGCAAACAAAAGTGATGGAATAACTATGGAGTTGAGTTGAAGAATGTGTTTGTTGCGGCTTTGGTTCTACTAGCAATGATGACCTATTTGTTTAAGTAGATTAGAGGGTCTTCAATAAATTTAGAAGACTCATTTGTAGTACTTTGGGGATGTAGTTTAAGTGTTTAACAAACAGTTTTAAAGTGTTTAACAAACGGTTGCAGAATTATGTGTGTGTTAGTTTATGATATTTGGTTTAGTCACATGTATTTTGGTCTAAAACAATGACAATTTGGAATGGTCTAGAGTTTTTACAAGATAACAAACCCATGATTTAAACATAAAGGTTTAACACAAATGAACTCATACGTTTAACATAAAGGTTTGACAGTTTGAGAATGATGCTTAAAACACACAAAAATAAGGTTTGACGATGCTTAAAAACACACAAAAAACAGACACGATTCTTCAACTCATTTCTTCTTTCCACGGCCATGTGAAAGCTCCATTTTTTTCGTTCCCTAGCTTGATACAGACTGCTTGGTAGTATAGTGTTGTCTCGTGCATCAGTCGCGGACCTCCCTACCTGAATGTAGTCGTCACCAGTTACAGGGCTGGTGAATACACCATAACCTTCCTGCAACAATCACAAGACAACATCAGTTTTTTTTTTTGTTTTTTTTGTCAAACAAAACAGTCCAGTACTAAGAATCAACAAACAAAAAGTTGGAAAATCTTACTTTTGGTAGATACATGGGCCATGTGTCATACAAAGGCAGTCTCTTAGGAGTTGGTTGAGAAGATAATGCATCATCATGCTGAATTTTCCGAGGTCTTCCAGGACGTCATTTTGAAAGTGCAGATGAAAGGGTTGGAAGATCTTCTTCAGCTGGACTTTCTAGACGAAGTTCAAAAGTTGTGGCTGTATTTGCAAGTGGTTGTGACGATGATGCACACTCTAAGTTCAGAAGATGTTGGAGTGTTCATCATTCTAGACGAAAACTACAACAAATCCATATCAGAATGATGAACACTAACATCTCGCAGCATCTCTCTCAGTTTCCCCCAAATCGATTTTATGAACCCTAATTTTGTTTTACAAAAGAAGAGATCGACTTTATCGGGTTTTGGTTGAAGAAGATTGGGTTTGTATTGTTTTTTGGAGTGTAAAACAACATGATTTTTGAAGTTTGTGTCATTTTTAAGAGAAGCAAAACAGCGTCGTTTTGATCTCCGTTACGTTTTTAAACGGGTTAAACGGCTGCCACATCATCGATACGGGAAAGAGCTAAATTGTGGGTGACTTTAGAGTTTGTAGGATTGACCTGTAATGTCTTGACATGGAGGGTTATCTTGCAAAAAAAAACTACTTGGAAGGTTTTTTTGCACAAAACCTTTTTCAAAAATACATTTTTATGTTGTCAATTTTCAAAAATACTCATTTTCTATGTATAAAATAACTAAATTTTAAGCGCTAAACTCAAAATACTAAACATAATCCCTCAAAACTATATCATAAATGTAATATAGAGAAACCAAACCTAAAAAAAATTATAAAATTAATTTAACATAATGTAATTGTGTAAAAGAGGGTTAAAATGAAAATATTCAAAAAGGGTATTTTTGAAAAAGGTATCCCAAATTAGTTATTTCTAACAAATTCTCATTTTTTGTGCATTTTCAATAATACTCATTTTTGAAAAGTGACATAAGAAAAGGGGTATTTTTGAAAATCCCTCAAGTTTATATTTAGTTCCAAGTGAACTGAGTAGAAACTAAAAATATAGGGTGATTTGAGTTGAAAGGCTATATACTACATGTGGATTGCTACACGCAACTTTATAGTAGTTGTGTTTGATACTTTGTTTAGAGAAAGAGACATATACTACTTGGGCAGGTGGGATTGTTTTTTTTTTTTTTTTGGTTAAAGTGTAAAAGAGATTGTTATCATTTTTATATTTTACTTCCCAATGATTTATCAATTTTTATAACGTTTTTCTATGTCATGAACCTGGTGAGTAGTATCTCAAGAACCTATTCAGTATTCAGTATTCACATAAAAGACAGAAAACAAAAACTAGTGAGGCATAAATAATAAACACTAGAACTTCCACTTCTCTTTGATCGCCGACACATTTTGGTTCAGTGGCAAAGATGAAGAATCCTTTGCTTTTGGCTCTTTTCCTTGTTTGCACCATCGCTTTACCCGATAAAAGCAGCAGAGAAACCCAACAATTAACCAACGGTGGCCTCACCGGCGCGAGGCAAGAGATACTCTCTTTCTTAGACCAAAGACTTGCTGTGGTGTACCCAGTGATCCAGAGATTCAAGTCACTCATCACTCTCGACCCTTATAAAGTAACCCAGACATGGACTGGTTCAGACATCTGCAGTTATAGAGGCTTTCACTGTGACAATCCTCCGGACAACAAAACCGCAGTCACTGTCGCTTCCATTGATTTCAATGGCTTTCAGCTCTCTGCTCCCTCTATTGAAGGATTTATCGATCAGTTTCCTGACTTGGCTCTGTTTCATGTTAACTCGAACAACTTTGGAGGTACCGTGCCTTCCAAGATCGTCAACCTCAAGTACCTCTACGAACTCGACATCAGCAACAATAGATTCACCGGTCAGTTTCCGACAGCCGTAGTTGGTATGTCCGGTTTGACATTTCTTGACATCCGTTTCAACTCTTTCTCCGGTTCAGTCCCTCCACAAATTCTCGGTCAAAACCTCGACGTTCTCTTCATCAATGACAACGGCTTTACTGCAAGCCTACCAGAGGTACCAAGTGATGGTACAGCACATATTCTATACTTAACTTTAGCAAACAACAAGTTCAATGGTCCTCTCCCAAGAAGCATCCTAAGATCAATGTCAACGTTAACCGAAGTACTCTTCTTGAATAACGATTTCACGGGTTGTATCCCTTACGAGATCGGGTTCCTCACGGGAGCATCAGTGATTGACATTGGTGGAAACAAGCTCACAGGTCCTCTACCGCTTTCCCTAATGTGTCTGGAGAAAGTAGAACAACTCAATTTTGCTGGGAATCTCTTGTTCGGGGCCATCCCGGAGGCGGTATGCATGGTGCTCCGGGACAATCTTGTCAACTTATCGTTGTCTGATAACTATTTCACGCACGTAGGGCCTTGGTGTAGGGGTTTACTTGACAGAGGTGTACTTGACGTTAGTAACAATTGCATTCCTTTCTTCCCAGGACAAAGATCAATGCAAGAATGTGCCGAGTTTTTTGTCAAACCTAAGAAGTACTACTGTCCTCACATGTGGTACCATAGTTTTTTCTCTTGCAGATATTCCCATATATCTTCTTCCTCTTCTAATGCTTTCATGCCCATGGTAGCTCCCTCACCTTAATATTTATCATCATCAGTGTATTAATCATTCTCATTGTGTAATGAAAAATAATCGAATTATGTTTCGACCAAGACAATTATAGTAACGGAAGGGCCATATTGGTGTTTGTGTTGCAAGGTGTATAAACTTACTTTGTGGTAGCTAGTATGCAGTGCTGTGCAAAGGTCCATAGAAGCCTAAGGCAAATAATAAAAAATGTAGCTTCTTACATTCTATTTTTGAGAAATTTTTATCTTACTTTTGGTATATAGAAAAGGAAATATTGTTCATTTTCAAAACACATTCCTAAAAAGCAAGATTTAGTAGCTAATGCATAAGAAAAACAAACAATTTTTTTCATAAATGTAAATGATATAAGTTTTGTTTCCAAAAAAAATCCTATAACATTACATAAAAATGAATGTTCAGCCTAAGTTAGGAAAAAATGTGGCCTATTATTTATGTTATTTCTGTGTGGCCTAAGGCAAATGCCTTTTTTAATACACTAAGGCACGGCTCTGCTAGTATGGTTTCCATGTACCCGAATGAAATAATTCGTTCCATCTTCTGTCATGTCCTATAAGTTCATAACATACTCATGAGTCATGAGTACTCATGATAAGAACTAAAAAGATAAGGTCAGTGTTAGACTTAAAAGCACGGCCACTACGATTTCCTCTCTAATGTTATGCACGTTTCTATCATGATCTTAGGATCACTTCCAGCTTCTTTAAACCTTTCTTATGATTTCATTTGTTGAATGTGCACTACATCTACAAGGATAGCAATTATTAAAAATAGTGAAATGTTTAACAAAGCGGTACTTAAAATATAACTAGTTTTATAAGAAACAGTGTAAAATCTTAATGATTCATTTTCCTTATATTGGGTGGTAATGTAAGTAGTCCCACTACGGGACCATCATATAAATTATGTGGAGTGGGCACCATTCCTCCACGTCTATTGCATTTGATGGGTTAATCGTACCAAAAAGTTAAAGAAAGATGATTGATGTAAAAAATAAAAATAAATAAAGAGAGATGAGAAGAGGTGACCCCATTCCTACCGAACCCATTGACATTTTCTATGGACTACTACTATACTAGAACTCCTGAAAAGAATTAATAGTCTAAACAAAATCGATTCCAATCATATAATTTGCGTCCAGCTAAGAAAAGGCTTGTCGTTGTCGTACATAGGAAAAACTGTTTAACTAAGTTCTTGCTCTCGCTATGTACAGTATAAATGATTCTCGAAAAAAAATTGAGTTAACTTTTTCTTTAACAGTTTTGTATGTGCAGTACGTAGAGTTTGGGCGTTGACCAACATTAGGTGGATCGACACCAAATGTTTGATGCGATGGAAATTGCGATGAGTGCTGATCGACACCATGTGAAAATGCCAACCGACACCAAAGCAAAAATGGTATAGTCGAGTGGTGGTATCAACCAGACACTAGGAGGATGTGGAATGGTGATCTTACTTTCGTATGTAACAACTATCTAAACAAGAAGTTCGTATAAATTAAATTGTCGTTTGTCAAGTAAAGAAATATTAGCAAGCATTAACAACCAAATTTGTTATGTTCACAAAGCAACATCAACTGTCGTTAGCTAAGGATACTTGGCCCATGTAGGATAGATCTATTGATTAAAAACACTTTTGGTGTCATGATAAAATCAGTTAAGGGCAGTTGCTTCAATGGCCAAATTAAACCAAGCAAGAAACATAATATTAGATAAGAACTATATGGTACAATCTCATATGAATCTTACCATGCATCTACAAAATTATCCCAAACCCGAACCCAAACCCAAAGATAAAAGAGGCATTTTCAAAAATAACTTATTTTCTATGTCACTTTTTTAAATTATCCTTTTATGTTGTCTATTTTCAAAAAAATACATTTTTTATATACAAAATTACTAAATTATAAGATTTAAATCTCAAATACAAAACTCTACCGCTTAAAACTATACCATAAATTTAAAAAGAATCCAAACATAAATGAAATCTATAAAACTTAATTTAAAATATTATAATTATAATTGTGTAAAAAAGGGCAAACATGAAAATATTCAAAAAAATGTATTTTTGAAAAGGTGTATCTCAAAAAGTATATTTCTAACAAATCTATATCAACATTTTTGAAGTACATTTTGGTTTATGCCCTTTAAATTTTACTTATTTAATTTTTTTTACAACATTAACCCCTAAAACAATTCCATAAATAACATTGCAGAGAAACTCAAATACTAAACTTTCTTAAATTGACCAACATTTGTTAATTTTATTGCCATAAAATCTTAACAACATCTATACATTCCGGTTTTTCCAAAAAAAACTCTACCCATTAAAATTTTAACCCATTAAAACTCCAAAACAATTTTTATGGATGCTAGAATCTCTCAAATTTAAATGATATACAACAGATTTTCCTTAACAAAAGTTTACAATATTCATAATTATATTAACATTAATAAATTTCTTAAACCAAAAATCTAATTATAAAATGTCACATTAAATATGTTGAAAACCCCCATGTAATTTTGTTTATTTTTTATTTTTTGAGGAATTACCAAAAAATTAAAATTCTATTGGAAAAAATATGCTAATTTGGTAAAAAAAATTAACATAATTAAACTTGATAAAAAAAACTTATTTTGATTAATTTTTTTACGCAAAAACTTATTTTGATTTTGGTGAGACGGGTTGGCATTAATCCCATATAGGGAGTTAAGTAAAATTGTTTTTTTAAAACACTTTTAGATGTGTACCAGGAGATAAATGTATTACTAGACTATACATGTACCACTCGAGTTAAAACCTTGAAAACACTACGGAGGTGTATTCAAAACAGAATTTGGGAGGATTTAAGATATTCTGGATTTTAGGAGATTTACAGTGAGTTTTTAAGGTAGTTTGATGGATTTATTATTATTTTCTATTTTTGAAAAAAAAAATACTTTGTGATTTGATGAGATTTTGTGAGACTTAAGTGGGTTTTTAAGAGATTCTCAAGTCCAAACGAGAGGTGTTCATATATCTTAACACAAAGAATACATTGAACATATTCATATGTATAGAGGTTGGTTTTTGGTGTTTTGGCAATTTGATCCGAACAAACACCACCGTAATTTGCATCATGAAGCATTTATTTAATCTCGAGAGTATATATACCTAACAACTAACCCTAATAAAATAAAATAAAACAAGATGTGAAACCCATAATTAACACACAAGAAAAACAGAGAAAAGAGAAGAGAGAGAGCCTAGAAACGAGAGAGGAGAAGAGAAAAGAGAAAAGTAGAGAGAGAGCCCAGAATTTTGCAATTCCTAATTTGTTTTTTTTTTAAATCAATCCTTCAAAAACACCCTCTAAAAGGTGAGATTTTTTAAGTAGGATTTTCTTTACAAAAATGTACCCAAAGTCTCACACAATCACTATTATGTTTAAAAAAAAAAAAAAAGAATTTGGTTTTGAATAACAATAGATTTGTTATGATTTTTGCAAATTGTTGATTGAATAAGAGTGGATTGTGAGTGATTTTGAATGATTTTTAACAAATTTCATATTCAATAACAGTGGATTTGAGATATGATTTTAAAATCATAGTTGAATAATAGGGTATTTTTAAAAAATCACAAATCCTCCCAAATTCTGTTTTGAATACATCCCCTACAAAAATCCTATACTTTGAATACTTATATCAAATAGTTGTAAAATTTTATAATTTACAAAATTAATAAAACAATAATAAAATAACAAATAAATATAATATAAATTTTTAAATTTTTAAAATTAAAATATTGTACACCGCGGGTTAAATCCTAGTTATGATTATTAAAACTACTTACACATATATAAAACAATTTCTCTAACTGGCCGAAAAGTTATACTTATAAAAGAGGAGCCCTAAGAATCAATGGAAAAATAAAACTAAATTAAAACGCATACGGATGGTAAAAACTAAAAACATATACCAATCGGTTATTTTTGTATTTTGAACCGATTGATCATCGTGTTATGGCTCTTTTTCACTAAACGTTTAAATAGACCATTTCCAACTCTAAAGTTCTTCATTTTACTCTAGCAAATGTTAAAATCTGTAAAGACTCGATAATAAAAATACTCAAAAACCGGTAATATAAGAGATAAATTACTATGATGCTAATCTTTCCAAATTCACTCAGACTTTTTTATGCTTTTAGGACTCAATTATAAAAATTATCTCTTGAAACACTCGTTCATATGTTTTTGGCGTTACCGCAACACTAAACAACCTTCACTTGCACGTATGACCGGAGAACACTTTGTATCTTAAGTGGACAAGTAAAACGAATGAAAACTATATTCTGAACTTTTAGGATTCTATTAGTGTACTTATATCTTGAATCTTGCTTTCTTCATGTCAGTTGCTTTGGAGTTTTGCAGGAGCATGTCGGCCATGAGCGTCAGATGACCATACCTCAAAGCCGCACCGAAATTGTTGAAGCATGAGTCTGTACTTGATAATGTCACCAAGAAGACCGTATGACACAAATGCAAATAATCTTCTGACTGGCCTCGCAGACTGAGAGATGCAGCGATAATGTTTTAGCTTCATTCAGCCTGTCTTTTCATGTTGCATCTGGTGCGGGGACTCCAACCGGAAGATAGACAATGCCAACATCCTAAAATTCCAGATATTATTTGCAACTAAAGCCTTAAGTTTCAGCCAATGAATAAATCAAGAAGCTGATAAAATAATGATCCCATGTAGTGTGTATATTTATCCTCATGGAAACATCACAAACGTGTTTTGTGCAGCAAATAATGAGGATTATTTCCTAAGGTATTCGGATTTGGATCTACTTATTCATACTTTTTACTTGGACCAGTAGAAATTTTAGGATTTTGAAGCTTTAGCATCAGAGACTGAGAGAGAAATTGGCTTACGAGAGAGTATCAGCTGCATAGAAAATTGGAAGCCTCCATAAACCTGCACACTTCCACGTTCTTCTCGGGGCCAGAATAGATTTTTCAGGTCCTGATCCTGTAGCAGTTAAAACAAACTGCAGACATAATACATTCTGTTAACACTGATTATTATGTTAAGATACAGCAGTCAAGAGAGTGAAAGAGACAAGAATAAAATGTCTGATGCAGAGTTATTGACTTATTTTCAAGCAAACATCATTTACCAATGGAAACAAGATGGCCATAAGTGCTCCGCTGACAAGAGGCGAGAGAAAGAAAATAGCCAACACGCAGGGACTTCCTGAAAACAGAACAAAAGCCAGAATAAGGATTTCTTTATGTCAATGTTGCCAAAGGAACCAATACAGTAGAAAAGACTACCAAAACCAGCAAAGAAGGCCCAGTTAGATTCAAAGAAGTCCAGCCTTTTCTCCAGAGGAATCCCCGAGAAGTTCCACTTATATCTGCAATGAGAACCTGGAATTCGTGAGTTTCTAAAGACTAACTAACTCACCATTGATGAGATATGACAACTTACTCGTAACAATAGTAGGCATACATCCATGAAAGAAGTAAGAAATTCAATATCTTCCCGATGTATGGTATAATACCAACAACATAAACCTGTTTTGTAAAACCCATTAGGTTATCACATCTGTTACCATATCCAAATGAAGAAACATATTAAAGTCAATGGACCTTTACAAAGGAAAAACCATTTACCTCAAGAAAAAAAAATGTCAAGAGAAGCATGGAATACACCTGCTCTCCTATACCGATCATCACCCTGGAAACGAATCACACAGCAAAAGGATTTTGGCTTAACACCTACAAACAGTTTTTTATTTTATTTTTTGGTTTTGATATAGTGACAAAGTAGACCAGTACCCTCCAAGACCAGAATTTGCCAAGTTCTGTGACGTTGGAGCTTCACCTTGTCTTAATGCTTCTGCTGAACTTAAGTCAGATTTCTCCATTGCCTCGAATCCAAGCTTTGCAATATCGTTGTACCTGAAAATTAGATGGTCCTCATGACTCGATGTTCACGGAAAAAGAAAAGAGATGAAAACGAGAACTCTAAACTAACATAATGGAAAAGTATGTTAATTTGATTTCGATTGGCAATACTAAGCTCGTGAAGGACTAAAGGTACAAGATTGCAACAGCTAATTCTATTTGTGAGTTGATTGATGTTCAATTTTTGTCACAATTCTGAGAGACGGAAAACAAGGAAACAAAAGGTATGACTAAAATAGAGGTGCAAGAAGTCTACCAGATGTTACTCAAGATGAAGCTGAGCATGTACAGAGGATAGAACCAAAAAACCTGCAGCCAAAGAAAGAGCATTCTTTCTAAGTCAGATAACCAAAAAAAAAAAAAAAAACTGTGATATTGTTCGTAAGACTGGTGATCAAAAACAAAAGACAAAAAAAAAACTCCAACAAGAAGGCTCTTCAAATCTCAATGTAAACAGGAAACTTACATAAAAGAGCTGCAAAAGTCCACCACGTAGAAAGGCGTAAAATCCACCATACGAACAAAATTCTTGAGAAGTGACCGGAGAGCACTGATCAGGTAATATCCACCAAAGGGCTGGATCAATAAACCACTTAAACAGACCTAAACTGCACCAATTCTCAAAAATAAAAACCAAAGGTAAGCTTAAAATATCGAATTGTGCAAATTACTATTCATAAAAAAAAAGCTATATGCTTTTAATCAAGTCTCTCTAGTAAGATTGACCCTATCTCATCCCAGAATCCAATTCTTCTTTCTCTGGATCATAAAGTCTTCGTCTTCTCAAGAGAAATCGAATGATTTTCATGCAATCAAAACAAAAGGCAAAATAGACCGTAAAGATGAATTTTTTTTTTTTTTTTTACCTTCCTAAGAAAATCAAACCATTCAAAAGAAAACACTGTCCAGTTCGTAATAGGAGCTTTCTCGACCTAACCACCAAATCAAAAACCAAACGTATGTAAGATGATTGAATTTTTAAGTATCCCAATTATGATCAGGAAACGAATCAGAATGACAGAGGAACCTGTGACAGAGAATGACAACACGGTGAAGAGAACAAGCTTCTCGGAAACCCTCAAGCCATAGAACCAACACCTGCTTCGATTTAGGTATCATCTGGTCAATCAAAGGCTTCGGGGGTTTCAATTGTCGACTACGGAAGAGATTGAGAGAAGTTGAATCAGACAAGCAACAATAATTAGGTTTGGTTTTATATACTTCCTCCGTTTCGGTTTTAGCGAAAACAGGCCTATTAAAAAATAGTTATTTTTAAAAAATTTAACCAATCATAAACAAGTCTATATAATATTAAATATAAATCTAATCTAAAAGTTGCATAGAAAGTTGAAACATCCAATCTTATGAAACAAAAATATTTCTCTAAAAATCCTATATTATGAAACTGAGGGAGTATTAAAAAAAAAAGTTATAAGGTGGGTTTATTAATTTAGATGTAATTTATAAACAATTTTTAAAACTACAATAGGTGTGAATGGTTGCAGCGGTTGGATAGACAAATCCATCTGCGGATCAGACCGCTTTTTATTTACCATTTATTATGTGTAGTCCGCATTGGTGCGGTCTACAGAAAATAGAAACAAAATCGCAGCAGACCAACTGCGGACCGCTTTTTCTTACAAATAGAGTTAGACCGCAGCGGTCTGTTGTCCACACTTAAAACAGAGCGGTCTGACCGCAGACGGATTTATCTGCCCTGACCTTAGTTACCATTCAGATCCAATAGTTCAGTGCAGAACAACATATTTAAAAAAAAAAAAAAAAAAAAAAAAAAAAAGCAAAACTCCTAATAATAATCCATCTATTTTTTATTTTATTTAAAGGTTTGATATTTAATATTTCTGGTTCAAAAAATAATATCCAAACTAATCAAAATATGCAATTTAATCTTTAGAAAAGTAAATATTGATATACATACTCGTATTTTCATAACAAAAATATTCTGATTTTACTTTTACTCATCTTTATTGATTACAAGATAAGTACATGTACGATGTGCGGGTTTAAAGTTTTGTAAATAAAATAAATTAGTAAAAATATATTAAAATTTGTTGTACGTTATTTATAAGTTCTGTTTTTGTTATAATATATTGATTTATATTCATTTACAAATCTTTTATGTGTGTTACCATTAAAAGCATATTTTTTACACCTAAATATATTGTATGTTACAAATATATATCTTACTACCACCTAGAAGATATTTGTATGTACATTAAGTCAACTATTATGTGTTTTTACTTTTACTTTTAAATAGTTTTTTTAATTACTAAAATTATTAGCTCAAAAAATATTTTGAATAAAAAATATATTACATAGTATACTAATCAATGATGTATCATCACAATAGTGTATGACCAACCATGTAGAGAATCTTGGCTCCGCACTCCTTTCTTATGGAGAAAACCTTGGCTCCACATTCCTTCCTTGGGGAGATACCATTTCGTCCAACCTCCTCCACCTTCCTTCCTTGGGAAGATAACCTTGCGTCCAACCTCCTCCACCATAGAGAGAACCTCGGCTCTGCCCTTCTCATGTGTGGAGAGAACATGTTCCTGTCTTTTAGCTATCTCAAAATGGCTTGCTCCGACAACCAATGAAACTAAAGATCCTTTTAATTTCCTAATGTATTTGTGGAAGTGTCTTTGACACACCATGATGTAACCTTTGTCTCTAGAACACCCCGACTGCCACCTTGCTTAGTGATCCCCATATCCACTCCCAGTCTGTGGGCCTACCTTCCTTAGTGGGCCCCACATCTACTCATGGCCCACCCATATCCGACGGTCAGTTTGTTATATCCGGGAGGCTTTAAATACTTGTTTATCGATCCTACAAATCACCATATGCTCTTTCTTTGTGTTTTGTCCTCACTCGCATAGTTCTGAAAATCACTTCCCAAAAGGTCACCCATCCTGAAACTACTCCAGCTCAAGCATGCTTAACTCTGAAGTTCTCTCAAGATCTTTCATCAAATAGATAAATGCACTTTGGTGACATAGGTGGCCAAATCAATATTTTTAAACCTATTCGCAAACCTATGGATCTATCAAAAACAATTTATGTTTTTTCCATCTATCTATCTATGTTTGTTGTAAGCTTGTGTTTGATTAGCCTATTTTATCTAACTATTAGGTTGATGAGTTTCTACTCTTTATCTTCCTTTGGGATTAAATGAATGGTAACAATTATGTTTGCACAAATAAAATGATCTATGACCAACCAATCAAGGTTGAGAAATTAGAAGAAAATTATTTGACATAAATAAAAAATAATAGAAAATTATAAGCACGATAATATATGAATCCCAAATAATTCAAAGGTAAAAAGATAAATAAAATAAAATAATCTAAAAATACTACAGTAAATGTTAAAATATAGTATTAGAAAAAGAAGACGCATATATTTATGTGGGGCAGTTTCCACTCAGTGAACGTGTGACAGTTATCCAAACAAAGTGGTTCCCTTTTTGTGATGTTCACTTGACAGTTTTTGCAAAGGGTTTTCTCTATAAAGGTAGATCAATGGATCTGCAAATCAATCCACCTTCTTACAACGATCTTATCTGCTATTCTTTTCCCCTACCGATTCTACTTTATTCTTGTTAAAATAGCTAACAACTTGTGACGAGCGGTTCAAGAAACTAACTTGGGGGCCGATGATGTTTAGCTAGCAATTCTGGTGGATCTGATGGCCAATGCAGCGGCTAAGAATTGTTTCATCTTCATGAGACGTCCTGTCATGCCCCGTTGTTAGAGTCTGCGTTCCATTATTGCTTCAATGCCAAAATATGGGATCAAGACGATTTGGTTCATGGCCATATTTTGGGCGGCAATCAATTCCATTTTATCATTCCTACTTAAAGGCGAATTGGAATTAGTCCTCTCTTGGGCTCTTTATGCATTCATCGATCGTATGTTGGTGCTCGAATGCTGGTATCCGAATGACAACCTGCCGCTCGTCGATTTCATTCTATTTTAGGTGCAAATACCATGGATTTCTTTCTAGTTCATAGACAGAGAAGTCATCTCTCACATTAGTATATCAAAAATAGTATTTTTAACCGGTAAACACAATGTAAAATACTATATTTTATCCCGCGGTACACCGCGGAGCTATATTTTATTTCAGAAAAGAAAAATATAATTTAATTAGTAGACTAACTATATATATATATATATATGAGTATATGACTAATGTTTTGCATATTTTAAATCTTTATCCCTTATATTTATACATTAATTAAAATTTAACCTATGTTCTAGCATTTGATTAATAAAACTTAAATTTTTTGCTAATGTTGCTATAACCCGATTTGAAATAAACCTTATTTTATGAGATTTTTAACATTTATAAATCTAAAGATTCTTAATATTTTAATTTTTATTAAGTTTAACATAGAAATAATCATTTTTTTAAATGGTGTTAAAATATAAAAGGTATATTTATTTTATTTAATAATTTAGGTAGAACTAATTAGTTTCTATAAATACATTTCGAATTTATTTATAACAATTAAACTAAAATTTATGGTATATGCTGCTCTAACAATTACAATGTATAACAATTAGTTTTTATTAAAAAAATAAATTTAAGTAAATATTTAATGTGAGTGGTATTCTCTATAAATAGTACTGAACTTCAGGATTTATTTCATAATTATCTCAAAAATGTATATATAGATAGTTTTTAGCGTCTAGAAAACCGGTAATCCATAATGTAAACCGGTCGACACAAAACGAGAAAGAACCAAGAATGAGGCCGATAGAGATGTTTTGTTAAAAACCCGGTCCAAGAACCGACATAAACAAAGTATTTATCGAACCGGGACTCCATCATCAAAGTACACAATTGCTTAAGGTCTTTCTCTCCGTTCTTTCCCCAGAACCCTAAATCATCATCCCGAAATTCCAAAACTCATCGTACTCAAAATCAACAAAGGAACCACCTTTCTACAGAGAAAATCGATGGAGCATCCCAACTATCCATATCAAAATCCTTTCGAGAGGCGTCCCATCCTTAAATCGAAAGCTCCTGCTGTGAAGTGGATCAAAGAGTGGTAATTTTCTGATTCCGTAACTTTTCAATTTTTAGAGGCTTATGCGCCCATGAACGGTCTCTTAGATTACGGCTTCGTAATGTTTAGGGTACCACAAGATATTGTTGCTACAGGTGGCAAGTGTTATCTTCACAAATGGGTTACAGGTGAGATTGATCGAAAACTATGATTTTTTATTTATCTATATTTTTTTTAATGTAATTGTATCATTATGTTATGTTTGTGTTGTTGTTCTTGGTACAGAGGACACTCTGAAGAGACTCAAAGAAAAGGAGAAAGAGCCTGATGTTCCAGAGCCTGAGCCAGAACCGACTACTGAGATTTTGTTTCTCTGCAGTTACGACGGATGTGGGAAGACTTTCTTTGACGTTAGTGCGTTAAGAAAACATTCTCACATTCATGGGGAAAGGCAATATGTTTGCAATCACGCAGGATGTGGAAAGGTAGTATAATAATTTAACCTCTTTTAGTTGGGTTTATTCACCCTGCTTAAAACATTCACTTTTATCATATATCAAGCCATCTGGTTTTTGTTTTTGCTGTAACAGAAATTTCTGGATAGTTCAAAGTTGAAGAGACATTATCTTATTCATACTGGAGAGAGGGCTTTTGTATGTACTTATGAAGGCTGTGGAAAGGTGATCGATTCTATTACTTTCAGTAGCCTGTTTTATTGGTATATATATGATATGCAATTAGGCAAGGGACCGTGTTACCTGTGAATAGTAACTTTCAAATTCATTCTCATGCTGTACACTTACATTCCGTAGATGATGGATGCAGGCATTCTCCTTGGATTTTAACCTCAGATCTCACATGAAGACTCATTCACAAGAAAATTATCACATCTGTCCATACAGTGGGTGTGGAAAGAGATATGCTCATGAATACAAGCTAAAGAACCACGTTATTGCCTACCATGAAAAGGTATCACTACTCAAATTTTCAATAATATTGTCATTAAATACTTTTCTTTTTTCTCTTGTGTTAAGACAGAGCGCTTCGTAGTCAGGGTCTAATCAGAGTTTAGTAGAAACTGTGTTGCTTTGGTGACTTCAATCTTATTTCTTTCGAATCCTGTGTCTTTATTTTTTACGCCTGGGTGTAGTTTTTCTTTGCTAGAGGTGGGTGTAACTACTCTTGTTAAGGCTTAAGTAATCTCACTCGATGCTAACTTCCTTTCTGGAGCATAGAATTCTATTTTTAATATAAGTTGCATTATTAGAATTCACACTATATAAATAGGTTGAAGTTGCAGAATCCAACAGTTCTTTAAATTCAATGATTCTGGTGTCAGAAGTATTCATTGTTAATACTTAAAGTGCACTGTGACAACGCATAGGCAGGACAATGCATTGGTTCTTTCATGATTACACCCTTATGTATTCATATTTGGAAGCTTCTTAGAACTTATCTCTCTAAATTTCACTACCTGTGTAACAGAATGGTGCTGGAGAGACGCCCAAATATACCCCACCCGCAGAGAAAGTATCGAGGACTGTCAAAACACCTGCAGCAGTTTTTGGTGCGTCTCCGGATCGACCATACGCATGCCCTTACGAAGGGTGTGAGAAAGCTTACATACATGAGTACAAGCTTAAGCTCCACTTGAAGAGAGAGCATCCAGGGCATTTACCAGAAGAGAACGCGGAGAACCCCACACTGAACAAGCACAGCGGCAATGACAGGAATGATATGGATAATGGGAGTGACCAAGATGTTTACAGGAAACACGCTAGTAATGGGAAAAACCAGACACATAAACAACAGAGCAGAACTAAGCCAAACATGAGGACACCACCAGCCAAAGTTGGAAAGAAAGGTTCAACCTCTTCGCCAGCCAAAGTGAGGATTGCAAATAAACCATGGCAAGCAAAAGAAGCTTTTGAAGAAGTAGACAGAGAAGAAGAAGAAGATAGCGAGGAGACAGAGGAAGATAGAGAGAATGTGGATGATGGCTGGAGGTTTGGCGAAAACAACGAGGATGATGATGATGAAGAGACAGAGTATGAAGACTAGCTTGAATTTCATCGAAGTCATAGGATACCTTTTATACTTCCCATATCTATATGCGATGAAGACTTTAGTAGAGTTGTTTCCTTTGCCTTTTACATTCTTCTTTCATTTTTTAAGCTTTGTACAGTGTTCTGATAACATTTTTGGAAGCTTTTCGAAAGCTTTTCTTATAAATTAAAATACTGAATCTCCAACATATCTTCTATGTCGTTATAACAAATGGAACAAGGAGTTTTGAATTATGTCTATGTATTTACATTTTTTAAGTAGAATAACGTTTCTTAATCTTGTTTATTGGCTCTTTTGATATTTTTTTGTGTTACAAATACAATAACTTTTGACTAAAAATCTTACATACCAAACTTTTTGAAAATTCCCAAAAGAAACAACCCTGTAACACATGACTTTTGTTAAAACAGTATTACGAAATCAACCAAGTTCAGTACAATATACATGGAAAACATTATATTTGCTTAGCCAAACTATTGTGCATCATAGCATATAGAGCCAGAACTTTGACTTCGTCTCACATGTCTTCCTATAAAGTCTCTGAACTTATATCTCTTCAAATTCTTTCAAAATAGGGGTAATTGCTTCGCACCTGACTGTGATAGCCATCTCGATACCATATTGGAGCTTTGTAACTAGTAGCCGGTTTTCCATCGCGTTAGCGTTTTCCCAGTGTGCGGAGCCCCAACAAGGAAGGTGTTAGTATTGGGTCAATAATGCTAATCCCTCTTTTTGTGCTACTTCTACTCCTAGGGCAGGAAGAAGATAAGAAAGGGCGAAGCTTTCTCTTGGTTTCCCAACCTGTTGCTTCTAGAGACTGTCCTCTCTCGGCTACTACTAGGATCCCATATCCAACAAACCAACCTATAAAAAGAACATAAAAACCCCTTGTATAGTAGTTTTTTTCTTAAATCTTTCCAAAATAATAGTTTTCATCTATTTCATCATAGATCTAGGTTTAATTAGTTTACTTTCTATCTAACCAACTGATAAAGTATATTAACCTGACTAAATCTGATTTCAATCTGATTACAAAACTAAGCCCCCTTAAACCAGAAAACCCTAAAATCAGATTTCCCCTTTTCCTCTCTCGACAAACCCTAGAAATCGAGAATTCCCAAATCGAAGCTCCCCTTTCTTCCGTTTTGTCAAACCTTAAAATCCTAAATCGAAAATCTGAACCATGGCTTTAATTCTGTAAATTGATTTTGACAAACAATATTACGACGAAGAAGCAGACAATAGATATAAATTTCACGTTGACAAGCTTGCCAATATTTTTTATAGAAGCTGGAGAATCGATTCATGACGATGAGTACTCAGAAAGTGACAACAAAGCAAAAGAAGGTCGTGGTGCTGGTACAGTAACATAATGTTGTACTGCCATTCTTTCTACAATGGAATCACATTCAAAGAGTGTATCTTGGATTATGCACTTCCCATACGTTATATTATCTGAAGCAATATATGTATGAATAATATCTAATCAGATTTAAATATGTTGGTGCTGAGGGAAAATATGAACTGAGAATGTATATTGCATCTCTTACAAATACAATTATGTGGAGGATTATGCTTTACATTAATAAATGTTGTTTGTACCATCAATGGAGAGAGTGAGAGAAACCGATGGTTGTTGGATGGAACCGGTTTGAATTGTGGGCGTCGGATCCCGCACATGATGATATTAGTGGTAGGATACTTGCCGGATCTCAAGAACAAGTGTATATTGAAAACGCATATTTGTAGCTAATTTGATATGTTCGAATCGAGTGCATGTATGATCGAGTGTACGTGTATGATCGAGCATAAAATAAATACTCTTTGTTAACGGGATTCAGATAACCTACATCTCCGGGACCTAGTCCAGATTTCATTCACTAAAAAAGACCACAACCTACAATTACTATATGACACCCACCACTCTTTCCTATATTTACAATGAAAGAAGACTACCACTAATTGTCTTTTCCGACTAGTGTAGATCTTCAACAAAACCATCAAAAGATCTCTCTATCTTGTTGATGGGACGACACCACACACCTTGTGTGCATCTCTCGAAAATATCCTGAGGCGCGTACGTCTTTATGAAGTGCCCTCTTGGTAATTATATCAATTTCACAACCCTTAGGGTTGGCAACATTCCTGTAATACAATAAATAGAAATTGGAAGATTAACAATTGTACAACCTCTAGGGTTGACAATTTTCCTATTATACAACAAATAGGAAAGTTTCTCTCCTTGATCTCATATTGACTCTTCTATTCAAGATGTTCATCCAGCTCAGCAGCCGCGACTTGGCTTGGCCAAGTCAGCCCCAAACTTATGTACTCAAACTCTTCAGGTCGCTTCTTGTACTACTTCCTGCATTAACTTCCAAACTAGTACAAGAACTGCTTCAAATGTCTTATACATCCTCTGATATATCTGACTGCATGTTCCTTGATTCAACACAACATATTCTCTGCTTTGTGTCAATTATTGTGTTAGCAAAATTACCAAGTGTTACCTTTGCTTTGCTCTACCAGCATATGTATCAAGTAATACTGCATCCTCTGTATCAGCTCTTTCCACTGTCTTTGTCTCAACTAGTGCACCATCACTGAGACATCTATGATGTATCTTTGTATCCATGTCTCATCCATTAGAGTCACTTAGTAGAGATTTCACGACATGTTCTGAACCTTATAAAACTTCAATCAACACAACATCTTCAATCTCTCCCTTGGTGATTGAGTTTTATAATCCATCACGCACCAATTAGAACTAGTCAGCTCAACATCTTCAATCTCTCCCTAGATGATTGAATTTTCAATTCCGCGCATCTTATAAAATTAGTCGTCACAATGTCTTCAATCTCTCCCTTGATGACTGCGTTTTAGAACCCAAGCACACACTCAATTTGTGTTGCCTCATCTATCTGTTTGCTTCATGTTACATCATGTAGTAGACTTGTATGATCAAACATCTTCATTCTTCCCATTTTTTAACTTATTTTGACACTCAAGCACATCCTTTAATCACTATTAGAACACTGATGTAGTAATTTTTGTATCAATTATTATCAATCCACAATTTGCATTAATCAACACACCAAGAATACACAAAGATGCTTAATCTATTCTTGAACAAGGAAAATTCTTTGTCACAATCTTAACTAACAAAAATGATTCAAAAAAAGGAAACAAAACAATGCAAGCTCAAGGCAAATTAACAATACTGAAAATCAAGAATAAACAAGAGAACCTTGGGCAAGGTAATTGACTTGGGAGATAGTTAATCAATCCTAGATGTCTAAGTAACAATCAAGAACAATCCTATGGCTAGAACAATTATGCAAATCAATTCATTTCCATGATAGAGATCCTATGCTAATCAAGTGATAATCAACAATTTCCAAAGGTAATCACAATACAAGCATGCATTAAGAACAAATCCAAATACCACTAAGCACCCTAATCATCAATTTCCATTGACTAGGAGTGCAAAGCTCTTGAATATTTTGGTTCAGGAATTTCATCAAACACCTTGTGGGCATGGAAATCCTAAAGTCTAGATTCAGGCTTGATCAAAGCTATCTAGCATTATTATCACCAATCAAGATAGGAAATGCATAAATAAAGCCCTAGACATCAAAGATCAACCATCTATCTCCCTAATCTACCAAGCCCAAAGTCTTAAAAAGATCTACTCACTAATCATCATGATCACATAAAGGAAAGAGTTTTATCTTTCTAAAATCATAATAAAAGCTTGTAGATTAAGAGATTTGAAAGACAAAATGATATTAAAACTGGAAATCCACCAAAGATTCAACAAAACCAAGTGTAGAAAAGCTTAAGAACCCTAGGTGGCTACTTAACAAAACTAATACAAGAGATAATAGATAAGATAAGAGATAAGTCTCCACAATTAGGGTTTGAGTATTTATAGGAAAACATAAACTAAACCGGAACGAACCGGATTAAAATTAAACAATTCAGAGAAAACCGGAACAAACCGGGTTTTGGTCAAAAAATGGTGCTTGATCGACCACTTGATCGACCATTTGGTCGATCGTTCCTCCATCGTGATCGACCATTTGGTCGATCGGTTGGTCGATCGGTCAAGTCTCGGAATTCTCGATCCTTGAAGTCCGAAGTCCAGCTTTGTGTCACGATCGACCATTTGGTCGATTGCTCGGTCGATCGTCCAAGTCTCTGAAGTCTCGCTTTGCGTCACGATCGACCATTTGGTCGATTTCTCGGTCAATCAGCCAACTCTCCGAAGTCTCGGCTCGCGACACGATCGACCATTTGGTCGATTGCTTGGTCGATCGTTTTGTCCTGTGTCCAGTCCGACGAATCCGATAGTGCTTTGATCGACCAAATGGTCGATCGGTTGCTCGATCGTTTGAAGTCCGCGAATCCGATAATGTGTTGATCGACCATTTGGTCGATCGGCTGGTCGATCGTTCGGCCTTCTTGCCTTCATTTCCAATTCCTTACAAATTCGTGACTTCTTTGGCTCCAAAGCACACATTCCTTGCATATCTCCACTCAACTGCCTGAGATACCAAACTTGATGCAATATGCAGCCTAAACAACCTAAATGCTCATGAATATGCACAATACAATGAAGAATTAAGCTCTAAAAATACAGGAAAACACAAGATATCAACTCCCCCAAACTTATACTTTGCTAGTCCTCTAGCAAGAACCAGGTAGAAAACAAGGGAGAGAGGTTTAAAAATGGGACTCAAAACCTAAAGGCATGAGACAAAGGATTCAAACCAAAGTCCTTAGATGTAGTTCAATGGTGCTAAGATCAATTAAAGTCCTTACAAATATTTTTCTATGCTTAACACAATGCATCACTCTAGTTCATCTTCTATCTATTGGCAAAGACTTGCAATCCTATTGAACATCTCTTTCACATTCATTAAAGTGTTTGGTGTGATCTTGCAAATGGAAAATAAATCAAGCTCAATTGGTTTAAGGGAGAGGCTTTTTATTAAGTGGTTGGAAATGGTGTTTTTGGGTGGTTAACTCTCAAACAAAGAGGAATGCTAGACAATCATGAAATCTATCTAAGACCAAGAATAATTTGGGCATACAAAGCTTAGCTCTTGATGTTCTACCCACCTAAAAGCTTTTCTACCCCTTTTCTCATCTTTCTTATCTTCCTTTCAAACCCAAAAATTCAACCTTATTCAACTTAACCCCTTTTTCTTCTATACTTATGGTCTTATTCCTTTATTTTTATTCTATCTCTAAGGCTGTTCTTGCTTTAAACACTAGCTCCTTTTCTTTCTTATTCATTCTTTGCTATACTCCCAATCTTGTTTGATTTTTCTTTACTATTTTCATTTTGATTCTAGGAGACTATAACAACACTTTCTATCCCTTTTCTTTGAGACTTAGAGCTTATAACCAACTTAACCTTAGAGACTTTTCTTTTCTTTTGACCAAGTAAACCTTTATTTCCCTTCTTATTCTCTCTTGTTCCTAAACTTGAACCCAAATCAACATTCTAACCACCTATTTCTTTCAAAGCCAGTCCTATTAGCTTGCTATAAAGATTCCAAGCCTAGCTAAAAACAAGAGCCAGTTTTTTGTCATTCTCAATACTCTCAAGATTTCACAACCTATAACATTATCAAGAAAAGGCCTCACTCAACAAATCAATACAAGGCATGAAAGAAAAGGCTGGGGTTCAAAGGTGTGGCAAGATATTGGGTTAAACGAAATAAAGTGGCAAATTGAGATAGTTAACCCAAATGAAAGTTCCATGAGCTAGCATTCATAGTCCATATGCAAGATAATTTAAAGATCAAATTAAAGTCCAAATAATATAGAGATGCAGCAATGATCAAGCAAGCTTTACACTAGAAGAAAATGCTTTCAAGTGACACAATGCTTTTAAGCCTAGATTCTTCATTTTTTCCCAAAGATTAAACAAGCACCAATGAACTATAAATGAGGGCTGTGGGTTCAATCCTAAAACTCAACCTTTACAAGGCAATTTCATTATTATCCCAAATGCAAATGAAAATGCATACTAAATGCTTCTAGACTCAATCCTAAACACAAGAATGAATATGCAAAGCTACATGCATTTGTTTTTTGGTTTTTGAAAATTTTCAAAATTTTTTTGATTTTTCTCAAAACAGAGCTATTAACAATGCATCACACAAAAGATGAAAATCAAAACAGAACACAATGTTAGATGGTTAGTCCCTCCCCCAAACTTAATTCACACAGTCCCTGTGTGAGAAAAGTCCAAGAGAAAGACTAACAAAATAAAGAAAACAAGACTCAAATGATATGTACAATGGAAAGTTAGGACCATACCTTGGTCCTAGTTGTGAACCTTAGGGAATGGAGTGATAGGAGGAGCTTTAGTGCTCCCTTGAGATCCTGTTGAATTGGTGGAAGGAGAGTGGAGGTTGATAGTAATGACACTTGAGAGAAGTTCATGAAGCTTATCCTTGTCATAATGATAGTTGGGATCTAGCTTGGCTTTGACACTTGCAAAAGGTGAAGAAGGACCTTTGTGCTTCACTTTGTACTCTATTGCTCCATCAACAAGCCCCAAGGGATGCAAACACAAAGTCATATGAAAAGAAACAATGGTGGGAAGGTGGTTTTGTTTCTTCTTCCTCTTCTTCTTGTCAACAACTTTATTTGCTTGACCCAAATCCCCTTCTCTTGAATCTCCTTTGAGGTCATCAAATAAAGAGTCTAAACACTCACCATCCAAAATGTCCTCTTCAAGCTTTGTGGTCTTTTTAATCCCCACTTTATCAACTTGGAGCTCTTGATGTTGATCATTCAAGTCTCTATGCTTTTCCTTCATTGCCACTTCTTCACTAGTGATTGTTCCACAAAACATTGTAGAGGAAGGTTTGATAGGATAGGATAGGTTGGGGTTCACATGAATAAGAGTTACTCTCTTATTTGGGAAATCAATGCTTGCCCCCACTGTGTTGAGAAAGGGAGTTCCTAGTATGAGAGGGAGCCTGTTGGTTTCTTTCATCTTAACTACCATGAAGTCTGTTGGAACTGTGCAATCACCAACCTTGAGTGGATAGTTCTCAATCAAACCAAGTGGGTATTTTGAAGAGGCATCTCCAAACGTGATGGAAGAAGAGGGTTGCTTCATGTCTTTGATCCCAAGACTCTTTACCATCTCAAGTGACATCACATTAACACTTGCTCCTAAATCACACAAGGCATCATCAAGTTGTAAAGTACCAAGTGAGCAAGGTATAGTGAATCTGCCTAGATCTTCAAGCTTGGAAAGTGTTTTTGGACTTGGTTGTTCTTCACTTGGTGAATCAAAAACTCCCATGATCTCTTCCACCTTCTCTCTGTTCGCTAGAATAGCTTTGATGAACTCTATATGGCTAGGAACTTGAGACAAGCTATCCACATGAGGCAAAGGTGCTCCAACTCTATTCATATTAGCTTTGAAACTTGAGAGCACTTTCTTTTTGGCCTTTGTAAGAACTCTTTGTGGAAATGGAATTGGAGGACTATAAAGAGGAAGAGCAACACTTGGTTCATCTTTCTTTTCAACCTCCTTGGCAACTATCTCCTCACCCCTTGATCCCTTCTCAGTTTTCTCAACTTTAGCAACCACCAAACTCTCAACAGCAGAACCATATAGGAGAGCAGAGATCTCTTCAATAGACCTTTCACTCTCATCAGCATGGCTATCCATTTTTGATTTTTCGAAACTCATTCTAGTAACCCTGTTCACTTCTTCCTTGAAGATGGCATTGCAAAACGCCTTTGGGTTTTGTTCTGATTTTCCGGGTAGAGAACCCATTTGTTTTGTTGAAGAGGAAGAAGCTTGTCCCTGGACTTGTGTTTGCAACCTTTCAAACTTAGCATTTAACTCACCATAGACAATGTCAACCTTGTTGTGTATGGCTTTCATTTGTGTAGCAAGTTCAATGGCTCCTCTTCCTTGTCCTTCTAGGAGTTGTCTAAGTAGAGCATTTGTGTCATCTACTTGACCTTGAGGATGTGGTGCACTCAGTTGTTGTTGAGGTTGGGAATAGCTTTGAGGCTTGGCTTGGTAGTTTCCTTGAGGTTGAGGCTGATAGTTGGGTTGGGAAGGGAAACCAGGTGGTTTTTGGGGTGGATATAGACTGATCTTGTGGGTTCTCCATATTGGTGCTGCGGTAAGAAAGGTTAGGGTGGTTGCGGTAATTAGGATTGAACTTGTTATAGCCTTGGCCACCAACATAATTGACCTTTTCTTGTCTCTCAACACAAGCTTCCATACCTTCTTGATAAAGTTTATATTCATTGACAAAGTGGACTGGCTTTTGAGTGGCAAGAAGCATCTTATCCATCTTTTCATTCAATGCTTTGGTCTCCTTGCGGTGATGCTCATTCATATCAGAATGATCTCTTGTAGTTCGATCATAATCCTCCCTATAATTACCATCACTTTGAGCAAGATTCTCCACCAAAGTCATACCAACATCAACATCTTGGCCAAGAAAGTTTCCATTACTTGCTGTGTCAAGCAACATCCTTATTTTTGGTAGCACCCCTCTATATAATGTGCTAAGAAGAGACTCCTTGGAGAAACCATGATGAGGGCATTGCATAGTATAGCCCTTGAATCTCTCCCATGCTTCACAAAAACTCTCATTTCCCTTTTGAGCAAAGCTTGATATCTCATTTCTCAACCTTGCTGTTCTTGTAGTTGAGAAGAACTTGGATAGGAAAGCTCTCTTGCATTGATCCCACGAGGTGATGGATCCCACTGGTAGGTTCTTCTCCCAAGTCCTAGCTCTATCTCCAAGAGAAAACGGAAAGAGGCGTAGTTTGAATGCATCTTCCGAGATACCGTTGATTTTCACTGTCCCACACATCATATCAAACTGATCCAAGTGGTCAAGAGGGTCTTCCATAGGCAGACCATGGAACTTTGAGCTTTGCACCATGTTGATAAGACTTGACTTGATTTCGTAGTTGTTGTTCTCAACAGCGGGTGCTCTAATTCCTTGGCGGTTCCCATAAATGTTCGGTTGATCAAAGGCTTCAATGACTCGTGGTTGTCTTGGAGGATGGATAGGAGCTTCGTTTTCATTGGGCTGATCATTTCCGTTATGACCAGCGGCTGGAGGAGGGTTGTTCTCCATGGCTTGGCGGGCTAAACGGCGGTTCTCTCTTTCAAGTCAGGGTACGTCGTCAACAGGCTGAAACAAGTTTGCTAAACCGTGGCTTCTCAAGTTCATACACCCTGAAAATCAAAGACAAACCACCAATGCAACCAAGCAACAAACAGTGTAAAGTAAATGAATAGTCTCAAGCAAAGATAAATCCTAATGGTCAATTAGAATGCAAACGGGCAACGGCGCCAAATTGATGTAGTAACTTTCAGTATCAATTATTATCAATCCACAATTTGCATTAATCAACACACCAAGAATACACAAAGATGCTTAATCTACTCTTGAACAAGGAAAATTCTTTGTCACAATCTTAACTAACAAAAATGATTCAAAGAAAGGAAACAAGACAGTGCAACCTCAAGGCAAATTAACAATACTGAAAATCAAGAATAAACAAGAGAACCTTGGGCAAGGTAATTGAGTTGGGAGATAGTTAATCAATCTTAGATGTCTAAGTAACAATCAAGAACAATCCTATGGTTAGAACACTTATGCAAATCAATTCATTTCCATGATAGAGATCCTATGCTAATCAAGTGATAATCAACAATTTCCAAAGGTAATCACAAGACAAGCATGCATTAAGAACAAGTCCAAATACTACTATGCACCCTAATCATCAATTTCCATTGGCTAGGAGTGCAAAGCTCTTGAAAAGTTTGGTTCAGGAATTTCATCAAACACCTTTTGGGCATGGAAATCCTAAAGTCTAGATTCAAGCTTGATCAAAGCTATCTAGCATTATTATCACCAATGAAGATAGGAAATGCATAAATAAAGCCCTAGACATCAAAGATCAACCATCTATCTCCCTAATCTACCAAGCCCAAAGTCCTAAAAAGATCTACTCACTAATAATCATGATCACACAAAGGAAAGAGTTTTGTCTTTGTTAAATCATAATAAAAGCTTGTAGATTAAGAGATTTGAAAGACAAACTGATATTAAAACTGGAAATCCACCAAAGATTCAACAAAACCAAGTGTAGAAAAGCATAAGAACCCTAGGTGGCTACTTAACAAAAACTAATGCAAGAGATAATAGATAAGATAAGAGATAAGTCTCCACAATTAGGGTTTGAGTATTTATAGGAAAACATAAACTAAACCGGAACAAACCGGATTGAAATTAAACAATTCAGAGAAAACCAGAACAAACCGGGTTTTGGTCAAAAAATGGTGCTTGATCGACCACTTGATCGACCATTTGGTCGATCATTCCTCCGTCGTGATCGACCATTTGGTCGATCTGTTGGTCGATCGGTCAAGTCTCGGAAGTCTCGATCCTTGAAGTCCGAAGTCTAGCTTTGCGTCACGATCGACCATTTGGTCGATTGCTCGGTCGATCGTCCAAGTCTCCGAAGTCTCGCTTTGCGTCACGATCGACCAATTGGTCAATTGCTCGGTCGATCGGCCAACTCTCCGAAGTCTCGGCTCACGACACGATCGACCATTTGGTCGATTGCTTGGTCGATCATTTTGTCCTGTGTCTAGTCCGACGAATCCGATAGTGCTTTGATCGACCAAATGGTCGATCGGTTGCTCGATCGTTTGAAGTCCGTGAATCTGATAATGTGTTGATCGACCATTTGGTCGATCGGCTGGTCGATCGTTCGGCCTTCTTGCCTTCATTTCCAATTCCTTGCAAATTCGTGACTTTTTTGGCTCCAAAGCACACAATCCTTGCATATCTCACTCCAACACCTAAGATACCAAACTTGATGCAATATGCAGCTTAAACAACCTAAATGCTCATGAATATGCACAAAACAATGAAGAATTAAGCTCTGAAAACACATGAAAACACAAGATATCAAACGCCCCCATAATTTTTTTCTTAGCTCACATCAGAGTTGACATTCTCTTCTACCCCATGTTGAGTGCTAACTAAATTAAAACAACCAACATATCAATTTCACCAATCTTGAGTGCTTCAGCTTTGCGCAGCATCTTAAATAGTCTTGAATTAACCCGCTGTTAATCATGATTTTACTTCAATCTCTGTAGTCCTGCAACTATCTTCTGTTTCAGTGATCTTTGTGAGCTGATGATTCATTTCTGACATCATCCTGAGCTGATTGTAACATCACACATCCGAACCAACACCTCTCTTCTACATTAACATCATGAAATAATAAACCTTGAGTTTTACAGATCCTCTAAACTTCTCCGAGCTTTCATATCTTCATCTTTCTCTTCTTTTGTAAATCTCTCTCTTTCAAAGTCTCATCTAAAAATGTCCTATATTTGTACTAAAATACTTAATAAATTATACATTTAAACCAATTATTCTTTATAAATGTGTCCATTTTGATCTTTGTAACACTCGAATCTCCGAGTTAACTGAATCTTCCCTGAATCCGCAAATCTTTCCATTTGATCCCCGATTCCTTGCCTTGTACACCTCACAACATCGAGTTTTCCTTGACTTTCCTGAGTCGAGAAGTCCTGAACTGCTCGCTTGCGACGTGTGTCTTGAAGACGAGTCCAGAGTCAACGCTCCAGGCCTTTAGCCAAGGACTTGGGTCTGGTGGGGGTTTCGGGCCCAAAAAATAACTATACAGTTGTAAGTTTTAGAGTAGAAGAAGTGTAACTTGAAGAACACAAGAGAGAAGAGTTAGCATTTTAGAGTGAAGAGAGTGTAGAAGCGAAAGTGTAATGGAGAAGAAGAATTTTCACTTCTTACTTGATTTAGTTCATAGATACATTCTAAATATAGACTCAAAAAAGAGGAATATGTTGTACAAAGATTCTATGCACAAATATCCTAGGTGATAGTGACATCCTAAACTTAAGACAACATGTGACTTCCCAGGTGATAGTGACATGCTTCCCACTTGCTTGACTCGCTAACGGTCACATAGGAAGGATCTAGAGAGGGTTGACATTTCTTCTCACGAGTCTGGTGAAGCTTCTCATTTGCCTCAATCATAAGCGGCCAGATGGTACGGACGGCCTCTTTTTCTCCTTGTACGGACGGTCCTTCTTCATTATCTTAACTTATACTCCCCCTCAAGCTTAATCATTGAGATTCCGTGATTAAGCTTGCAACTGTGATCACCTACCTCGTTAAAAACCTTAGTATAGAAAACCACTTGGGAATAACTATACATAAAAGAAAAAGAGTGTAGGAGACAAGTGAAAGGGAGTTCATGGTATTGTAAGATCCATGAGGCCAAGTTTGGAGTGTATGATTTCACACACTTGGGGACCAGCTGCTTTGGTGAAGACGTCGGCCAGTTGCTCAGAGCTTTCGGTGTAGCATGGCAAAGTAACTTCTAGTTGAATTTTCTCACGAACCTTATGACAATCAACCTCGATGTGCTCTGTCCTCTCATGAAACACCGAATTTGATGCAATGTGTATGGCTGCTTGGTTGTCGCAATGCATGGTCATCAGTTTTGTTGATTCAACACCAAGGTCCTTGAGAAGGTTCTTTAACCACATCAACTCGGTAGTGAGTTTCCTCATTGCTCTATACTCTGCTTCGGCACTAGAGAGAGACACCACTTTTTGCTTCTTGCTCTTCCAAGTGATGAGATTGCCGCCTAGAAATGTGCAATATCCAGTGGTTGAACGCCGATCTTTTCTATCTCCTGCGTAGTCCGCATCACAATAGCCTACGAGTTCCGTGTTTTCATTTTGTTCCATCCAAATGCCTTGTCCTGGTGATCCCTTGATATACTTTAGGATTCGGTTGACTATGTTTCTGATATGATTCTCCCAAGGAGTCGACACTCTAAGGTGGTGAAAGGGATAAAATTTGTATCCAAGAGACTGTGAAGTCTAAAGGATGAAAGGATGTGGAGCGAATGGTCGCACAAGAGCTGCGGAAGACTCCTGATATACCAGTGGATCGATTCGTTGGATATTACACACCAAAAGAGATCGACAACTTGCTGGATATGACACACCAACAAGGGATGGATCGGGAGACGCCACAAAGATCTGTGGAAGGATTTATGATAAGTCTGAACCAACTATGAACATAGATATGACGCACCATGAACATGGAGTTCCAAAAATTACAAGATATCACATCTTGAAAGAGAGAAACTTCTCTGATTTTTATTCAACAAAAAAACTTATTTTTTATTCATGAATTAAGCCTCATTATATAGAGGAGATACAACAATTTCCTATAACATTCAACAACTTGGGAATGCAGCAACTTGGGAATTGAAATTCAAACTCTAAAGTGTGTATAAGAGAGAGAAAACCACATAAATAAATGCTGTTTTGAGAATGGACGAAAATCTCTCTTTTCTTCTTGATTTTGGGCTGACTCCACTTTGTTGGGCTTCTCTGATGGACCAAGATTCTAGAACAATTTGGTTTGTAGCTTAATTCAATCTGGTCTGGTCAGAATTCTCCTTTGAATGGCCGTATGTCTGAATTCGCGTAAGCTGGAGATCACCTGTTTTGTTAATTGCGTAACTGCTTCATCTGGACTCTGTTTGATCTGATTCTTCTTCGAGAAGTTTTGTAATTGAGCTGAGCACATTCTCCAACTGGTTTCATGCACAAATTCCTAGTGGGTGAGAAGATACGCATCAAACAATGAGCACATGTCCTGACGCTTCCCATTATCATATCATACTCTCCCTCTTGAAAAAGGATTTGTCCTCAAATCCGGATACTATTCTTTTTTTTTTTTCGTTCCATTTCCTTCTTTTTTTTTTTTGACAAAAATAAAGAAATAAAAATAAAACAGAAATAGAAGATGAAGAGATGAGAAAATGAATGAAAGAAGATGGAGAGATGAGAAGATGATAGAATAATAGACCAAGCTTAGAGTGTTGCTCTGATACCACTTGATATGATTCTCCCAAGGAGTCGACCTCAATTTCTCTTGATACGATTCTACCATTTGATATGATGCTCTTCTATCAATTTCTTGATACGCCCAAAGTTGAGGATCACTCAGCCGGATTAGAAAAGATAGAAACTCGCCAGGGTGCAAGGTGCAACAAGGGAGATTTTATGGATTGAAGGGTCGCACAGCAGTTGCGGAAGGCTGCTGATATTCCCAACTTCAATAGCTGCTAGATATGACACACTAGTCCAGCAAGAGAAGGCTGTAGCTTGGATATTACACACCAAAAAACAAAGAAATGTTCTAGACAAAGAACAAAGAGATAGACTCATAAAATGAAAAGGAAAATTTATTGATGATTCTTAAATGAGATTACATGAGTTTATATAGTGATAGAAAAAACTTGGTAACAAAGTCAAGTATTAATTATTCTTGAAACTAAAAGACAATAAATATAGATAGTTGAATGAAGACCCAACTCTTGGTCTTGGTGCATGTTTCTCTTTCCAATGTGTCATTCCCAAGGTGAGTTGAACTCCATTTTCGTCACTCCTCTTTGACCACAAAATAAGGTGATTATTTTGGGCTTTCTTGGGCTTGTATTATGTTCAAAGTGGGCTGGACTTGATAGATATCATCCCCAATAGAAATTCCAATGTTCTCTTTGGCCATAAGCTCTTCAATTAACCCATTAAGTGCATTCTTGAACTTCTTTCCCTTTGACTCCTTGGTCCAATTTGCTTATGAGAAACAACATGGGCTGTAACATTTCTTTACCTTGGGCTTAGTAGAAACAACACCTGGTTGCCATACATAATTCTGGAAGCTCTTAAACCAATTGGTCCTAAAACTCTTCAAGTGAACAACTAGATTAACCTCCTTTGGCAAATGGAATGTATCCCAAATGGTTGTTTGGCTGGAAGAATTGATCTTCAACTTGGTTCGTGTTGAACAACGTTTAAGGATCTTCTTGGATGGTCTCATGATCATATCATACCCCTCCTCTTGAAAGAGTTTCGTCCTCGAAACTGTACGGCCATGGGTTGGAGAGTTTTGAAGTGATTCTGGTGGCTTCTCTTTGAGAGAATATATGTGTCCATATTGCATACCATGAAGCAGAAATGCACCCTTTACCGTGAGACCTTTCTTTATTCCTTCAAGATCCAAAACTTGCTCCGTCTTACTTGACCATAAGTGTACCGTTGACTTTTCTCTCTTTGTTGGTGCATTAGGTGAATAATCAATACTGCCAAGGTTGTTGATGATCATGCCTTCCTTTGCGGCTTCCTCAATTGGATCTTTGCTGACCTCTTTATGCTTTGGTTCCTCGGTTTCTGTTTGCTCACTCAGTGAATTTGTTATTTCCAATAGATTATTTTGAACCAGCAACTCCTTATGCTCCTTTGGTGATGGTAACAAATCAAATACAACTTTCTCTTCCTTAGAAACAAGAGACGTCCTTTCTCGTTGGTAACTTGGCGTGACTGTAGACGCTCCATCAGTTGGTCTAGAAGTTCTCCTTAGAATATGATTTGAACCACGATGGTGATGGTGGGGAACAAATCGCTTCCTCAACATAGACTTCAATTCTGTCCAAGACTCAATGGGGTGTTCTCCATTTCTCCTCCTCCTTACCACCAATTGATCCCACCAAGTAATAGCATAATCACAAAATCCAGTGGCTGCAAATCGTAACTTCTTCATCTCGCAATAGTTTTGACAACTAAAAACCGAGTCAATCTTTTTCTCCCACTCAAGATATGCCTTTGGGTCGTTCTTGCCTTGAAAGGTAGAAATCTTCAACTTCAAAATTCCCATGCACTCTTCCTCTTGCTTCTCTAGCACTTCTTGGTCTCAAGTGGCTCCCTCTTGATGATTGACTACTGTAATAATCATCAGCCCTTGCTACTCTAGGTTGATCTATTTCTCTTCTATGATGCAACATTTGTGGTCGTCTCGGTTGTGCCTCCGCTTGAACTTCATCCAACCTCTTGTAGATGGCATTCATCTTAACCTTCCACGACCTTCGCATCTCTCCCATAAGTGCTTGAAATTGTAGATTTGGAATCCCAAGCCCTCTGTTTTCGATGATCCCACAATCTCGACGATCATTATACATTTTTTTTTTCTTTTTTCTGTTTTTTTTTCTTTTTTTTTCTCTCTTTTTCTCTTTTTATTTTGTTTTTCTTTTCTTTTTTTTTTTTTGAAAGAAAATGAATAGATAAAAGATGAAAGAAAGAAAAAGATTGAAGATGAAGAAAAAAAAAGATAGATGAGAAGATGAAAAGACAAATACCGGTTGAGTGGCTCTGATACCACGTGATATGATTCTCCCAAGGAGTCGACACTCTAAGGTGGTGAAAGGGATAAACTTTGTATCCAAGAGACTGTGAAGTCTAAAGGATCAATGGATGTGGAGCGAATGGTCGCACAAGAGCTGCGGAAGACTTTTGATATACCGGTGGATCGATTCTTTGGATATTACACACCAAAAGAGATCGACAACTTGCTGGATATGACACACCAACAAGGGATGGATCGAGAGACGCCACAAAGATCTGTGAAAGGATCTATGATAAGTCTGAATCAACCATGAACATAGATATGACGCACCATGAACATGGAGTTCCAAAAATTACAAGATATCACATCTTGAAAGAGAGAAACTTCTCTGATTTTTACTCAACAAAAAAACTTATTTTTTATTCATGAATTAAGCCTCATTATATAGAGGAGATACAACAATTTCCTATAACATTCAACAACTTGGGAATTGAAATTCAAACTCTAAAGTGTGTATAAGAGAGAGAAAACCACATAAATAAATGCTGTTTTGAAAATGGACAAAAAAACTCTCTTTTCTTCTTGATTTTTGGGCTGACTCCACTTTGTTGGGCTTCTCTGATGGACCAAGATTCTAGAACAATTTGGTTTGTAGCTTAATTCAATCTGGTCTGGTCAGAATCCTCTTTTGAATGGCCGTATGTCTGAATTCGCGTAAGCTGGAGATCACCTGTTTTGTTAATTGCGTAACTCCTTCATCTGGACTCTGTTTGATCTGATTCTTCTTCGAGGAGTTTTATAATTGAGCGGAGCACATTCTCCAACTGGTTTTATGCACAAATTCCTAGTGGTGGAGAAGATACGCATCAAACAATGAGCACATGTCCTGACGCTTCCCATTATCATATCAGTTCCAATGATGAATGGTTGGAGCTTGCATATGTTGGCTTGCCTGATTCACAACAAAGCAAATGTCAGGTTTAGTAATAGTAAGATAGATAAGCTTACCAACTAGACAGCGGTATTGAGTGAGATCTTCAATGGAGCGTCTTCAGGCTCCTCCTTTTGGCTGGCTTTGTAGTTTTCATCCAAGGGAGTTGATTGATAACAGGTTTTTCACCCATGGTATCAATTCTCTATGCAGTTGTAGGATAAAGGGTTATCAATCCAAATGGTTGTTATGCTAGCATATAAGATATGATTAGAAGCAAGCAAGTCAAGCCAAGCAATAATTGTGGTTTAGTCTAACAATCCTAAAATAAGCAAAAGAAAATAATAAGGCAAGAACCACACAACCTAAGCACTCGATGCAAGCATTCGAGTACAGGATCGGGTGGAGTGATCGGATCAAGAAGTCAAGGATGAAAAACTCGTAGGTATACACGAAGCTGGTGATCGAGTACCAGTTCGGGTAAGGGGTCGAGTTATAAAATGAAGTTGAACAATCAAGATAAGAAAGCTCCTAAGGATGGGGGTAATCGACTCATAAGTGTTCCTGACCAGTATGGATGTCCTACATGCCTCAAGCAAATATTCCCTAGACAATGAATCTCTAAAATCTTGTTAAAACACTCTCGTGATAGAAACAATCAACCTTGGTCACTCCCCTACCCAACTCTCGTTGGAGAAACATGACCAAGGAGGCATTACAAACCAACTCATTATTGTCAATAAACTTCTTACACATCTAATCTCTTAGGCTAAGTGAGTAAATCTCTAGCATTGATTGATTCAAGCATTTCAACAACATCTATCGATGGCAAAACACCCTAGATCTAATCTCAACCTCTCGGTATGAAAATAGCATTAAGAACATCAACCTAGAAAGAAATTTATATAAAATAAACAATCAAGTTAAGACATCCTAATCGATCAAGAACAAATATTTGTCTATCCCATCCCTAGAAACTTTATTTCACTATTCAAATCTCACTGCAGAAAGCATAAAAACACAAATGAATGAAAATTGCATTGTATTGAAAATAAGATAAAAATAGAAGAGTACAGAATCAAAAACTAGAAAAAATAGCAAAAGAAATAAAACGAATCCTAACAAAGTGGAAAAAGTGTTTGAGTCACTCAAAATCTCTCTCAGAAACTATCGCTCTCTGTATTGAGTGTCTGCAGCGTGCTTGGGCAAGAGGAAGAAGAGGGGTGAAACACATTTCAATTTGTGGGTGAGATGATGAATGTATGGAATGATGAGATATGAAATAAATGGATGGCAGGGTGTTTCATTTCCCCTTATGCAATTGTAGTACAAGAGGTGTCAATCCAATATGAGAGTTTGCAAGCAATCAAGATGTGCATATATGTCTAAGTCAAGCCAAGTATGAAGGATGTTTGTCACTAACAATCCTATTGATGAAGTGTAAAATGCAGAATGTAAAAGCTGCTAGAACTAGATGCTAAATGTAAATGGAACAGAATGATTATGACAATTATGAAGCTAGAACAGAAATAGAAACTATGGTAATGCAAGTATTGAACTAAAGCAAGACAAGTAATGAACATGACACTAAGTGAATGCAATAGAAATGCAACTAGAATGAGACAAGAGATAAGACAGGACAACTACAAAGCATAAACAAGAAATCTGGGGATGAACTCGAGCAAGCGCTCGACCGAGTGAAGATCGAGTGCAGGGTCGAGCTGGACAAACGCGAGAAAACAGAGCAACACAAGAAAAACAGAGCAATATGAAAGCGAATCAAACAACATGATTTAAGCTAAGAAATCAATAAACAAGAAAGGCCTTGAGGAGGGATTCATGGGCTGGACTAATGATTGAGGTCATCTAACTTGGTCAACAAATCTCAAAACCTTGAGCTAATCTCTAGACAAAATTTTCTAAGACATGTTTAATCCACTCTCATGACAAAAAACAATCAAGCTCATATATATCTAGACTTGTTCTCACAAAGTAAAGAATCTACACAAGCAGGCATTAAGCAATATGTCAAATACCAAACAAGACCTCTAATCTCTTAGCAAGCCTAATGGTAAACTCTAGATCTAGCCTTATCTATGCTCCTTAGACATTGGAATGATGCTAAGAACCAACAAAATTCAAGAATCTAGTATGTTCTCCTTCAAGGAGGTAAAAGATCTAAAAATAAAAGTGCAAAAAGAATAATTCCCAAAAAAGGTAAAAACTATGTTTTTGACTATCAAAAAAGCTGGACTCCTTGGTGGCTGCAGGATACAAGCCCTTATATAGAAAAGTAGTGGAAGCCCTAAAAATGCTAAAAGACAAAATACCTAGGCGGCTCGGCCAACTCGACCTGGTGACCGGTCGAGTTGGCTTTTCTCGTGCATCTTCCACTCGGTCGAGTCCATCTCCGCACACGGTCGAGTTTCTGGTCGAGTGGACGGTCGAGTTGGACTTCGGACCTTGTTTCTTCACCCTTAACTCTCTTGCTTTCTCCTCTTGTTTGCTTCACTTCTCTTCAGCATTGCTTCCATGCTCCTTAAGCTCCAAAATCACCTGTTTTTGCATGGAAAAGATGCAAATGCAATGCAACTATACTCTAATGCAAGAACAGTCCTAAACCTATGCAATAATGGTCAAAATGGATAGCAAAAGATGTGAATATACTAAGGGAAAACAGAGTAAAATATATGAACATCAACACCCCCAAACTTAGTCTTTGCTTGCCCTCAAGCAAATAAACAAGACATAAGAAGGTAGGTGAGGTTTGAAAGTGGGATCTCAGCTCCTAAAGCTTGTAAATAGACCATCTAGAATCAATGTCCAAGTTACTAGTACTATGATGCAAGTTGAATGAGCTGTACTTAAAGATTTTAGACAAGCATATCACAACCTTTACTGATTTGAGCCTTAGATATCCACATGCATTCAAATCAACCATTTCCTTTAACATTCATTAATCAAGAACATGAATCAATTCTATGCAATGCTTAAACTCATTTGGCTTGGAAGTAAAAGGTTTAGAGACAATGATGGTCTCTCTTTAGAGTGGGGCTTATCAATATCAAGGTTCTCTCATAAAAATGGATTGAGCTTTAGAAGAATGCTAAAGGTAAGAACACTTAGACACATACAAGAACAAAACCTTGTCTACCCAAAGGCACCCAAAGTGTTTATCCTATCAATCTAAACCCAATTGATCCTAGTGCTACCCTTTAACTTCTTTTCTTCTTTTTCACCCTTTTCTCTTTTGGTTTTAAAGTCTTAGGAGAGGTTTCTTATTTGATCTTTCTAGTGGAATGGGGGATTCTTACTTATTTGCTATGGTTCTCTTTTCTTCTTATTCTTAAGACATGCAAGCATTTTGCTAGACTCTTCATTTCTTTCTTTTCTTTTATTAACTAGAACCATCTTTAAACAACCTTATTCTTCCCATTCTTTCACTAGACTTTAAATTTTCTTAAACACATTCCCCTCCTAAAGACTCTAACCTTTTCTTTCTCTTTTTCCTCTTTTCTTTTCATAATAGCCAAGTCCCAAACCCAACAAGTGAACCACCTAATCCTATCTAGTTTGAAAATGCAAACTAGAACTACACAAGGTTTTACTCTTGTCAGTTTCAAACCTAACACTTTCTACCAAGCTCAATCCCAAAAATAGGCCTCACACACACAAGAATAAACATGGCTTGAAAGAAGGGATGGTTAAGGGGTAGGGAAACTGATTTTAATGGTTAATCAGCTACTTGGATCAACAAGAGTGGTAAAAAGGAGAAAGATGATCCAAATATGTATATGGTATCCATGAGTTTAAAGTAATGCACACATTGATAATTGTAAGTCAATATTAGGTTCCTATAAAATAGGAAATGGCATCAAATCACAACATGCTTCAATTTAGACCAAATGCAATGCAGGAATTCAAGGCTTGGTTCAATCTTATGCTTCTAACCACTCAACTAGCATCAAAGTACTATTAACTTGCGCATTGATCCTAGTCTAGTGAATAAAACAAGCTAACAAGGAAAAACTCATCATAGATCCCTAATGTAAATATTTAACAGTCCTACATGCTAAACAAGATCCTAATATGCAATGCAAACTACATGAACACTTTTTTTTTTTTTTAAGATTTTTGCAAAAAAATTTCAAATTTTTAGGGTTTTTCTATGCCTTAGATGCTATGCAAATACTAACATGATGATGCTAAAAATTTGAAATAAGAAAACAAAACACAATGTCAAATGCTATCTCAAACCCTCCCCCAAACTTAAATCACACAGTCCTCTGTGTGAAAGAAATTTGATTGAGGATTCAAGACCAAAAACAAAACACAATATGAAATGCAATGGTATTTACAAGTAAAGGTGATAGTGGTACCTCAAGGGTTCTGGAAGAAACTGTCCACATCCTCTTGCATGCTGTCAAAAGTGTAAGTGGGGGCTTGTTGGTGACTTGTAGAAGGTGATTGAGGCAGCTCGATGATGGCAACCGACTGGGACTCGGTCGAGTACGTGCTCGAGTGGGGGGGCCAAGCTGGACTGCGAGTGTCAAAATGTTGACGTTGCTGCTGGTAGAACTGGTGCAAGAGTGTTGGATCCATGAAGTACTGGGGTGGGAAGGGAGGGTAACCTGGATATCCTGGATAAGCAGCTGGAGGTGGGAAGCCATAAGGTGTTCTGGGCTGGAGCTCTGTCGAGTGCATCTGTGGTGCTCGGCCGAGTGGGTGCTCGAGTGACCCGGTCGAGTGCCTTGAAAATTGTTGTTCTCGGCTACTTGAACTCCTCTTCCTCTGAATTGGCTCATACATGGAGGCTCTAGCTAGTTCCACAGGGTTTTCAACTTTTGAAAGTGCTCTAGTTGAGCTACTCCTCCTCAAAGGGCTAGATGGTGTTGGTGAAGAATTTCGACTCTTCAACTCAGCAATCTCCTTCTTTAGGCCCTTGATGGACTTAGCCATATTGGTCACCTTCTTCTTAAGCTTATCAAACCTCTTCCCATGCCACTTGTTCCACCTTTGCAAAAGTGTCAACCTCTTGCTATTCTCCCTCACTCCTCTACTATCCCTTGGGTTGGGCTCATAATCCTCAAAGTAAAATTGCTCCTCCCCATCAGCCATTTGTACATCTCCAGCTTCATCAACTCTAGGTTGAACTATCCCATCAAACAAGAACTCATCAGCTGGCCAAAAGTCAATGTTTGCTCCTTCTTGAATGGTGGTGAGCTCTTGGTTAGGCAAGATCAAGTGTTTCTTCCCAACTGTTGGAAGCTCAAAATTGAAAATGTGATTTCCTTGATGTATCTCCTTGGCTAGTATGAGAGTAGAGGTGAGGTAGCTTGAGTCAATCCATCTTGGTGAGACCTTTTCTCCTCTAAGTGGGACCTTGGCAGCTTTTAGAATTGGAGTGATGATGCCTCCAATTGTTAGGGCTCCCCTTGAACCTTTGTTTTGCAACTTGCCCACCCAACTTATCAAATATATCATGTGGTCAATGAGCACCATTGCAAGGTCAGTCTCCACAGTGGTTCCAAGAATGATGGTTCCATCTCTTGCCATGAGAATGATTCCATTGAGCGCCATGTCAATCATCTTAAGCTCACCCTCATTGAGATTTCCAGTTTCCTTCCTAGCAAAGAAGGTGTTTGCTAAGGCCCTGTCGAAGTACCTTAGGACTGGGCTTCTTATCTTTGAACTCTTGGTCTTGGAGGATAAATAAGTGATGTTGTCTCTAATGGTTTCCCAAACAGCAAAGAGCTCTTCTCTTGGTATCATCAAGCTCCTATTACTCCCAACTTCAAAACCAAACACATTGGCTATCTTCTTCAATGGAAGCTCATACTTCTTCCCCTTGATTGTGAAGGCAATATGACCAGCTCCCAACTCAACATCATTCCTTGCATATGTGTGCAGCTTGACTGTGGCTAGAAACTCACAACTTTCTTCCTTGTAGCCCTCCATGCAAAGCCCATGAACTTGGTTAGGTTGCTCTTTTCAAAAAGATACCCCACATCTTCATCAATGGCTAGCTTCTCCATGGTTTCCTTGTGTGGATATCTAGTCCCCAGGAACTCCATTCTCATGAAGGCTTCATAAAGTTGCCTCTTTGTCAAACCACAAGATTCTGCTTCTCCATCATCCTCTCCCTCTTTTTCTTCATCTTCTTCCTCATTCTCACTCTCAACCTCCTCTTGTTCAACCTCTACTGCTGGCCTTTTCCCTTTGGCCTTGTTTCTCCTCATGAACTCCATAAGAGTTGGCTCCCTTTCTTCTTCACTTTCAGTTCTCTCAGGATCTTCCTCAACTGACTGGTTCCTTGAACACGGTGTCTGGCTCGATCGGCCACTCGGACCACCACTCGGTGGAGTGCTTGCTCGAGTGGGCCGTCGAGTGGTTCTTCCATTTTCTCCTCTTAATCCAAGGCGATCATCACGACGTTCCATGGAGCTTGCAGCCGCTTGTTGAGACTTCCTAGTAATCCTTGAAGACATTTTTGAACAGAACTGAAGGGAATAGACTCAAAGCTTAAGGTTAATAGGTTAGTGACCCAAAAAATTAAAAGAGCTAAGCTTGAGCAAAATATGAACTTTGAAAGAGATTTTAAAACTTGATTTTAGCTGTTTTGAGCAAATGAGAGAGTGTGAGAGATATAGGATCGTGTAAAGCTCTATTTAAAGAAGGTAAGGGGACAAAGAGACAAGGGTGGAGCGTACATACCATTCAAATTTGAAATGGGAATCTTTGACCTGCTTTATGCTGCCACTCGACACCACACTCGACCATCACGTGGTCGAGTTCCTTGACCAAAGTTTGAAAATTCAAAATTTTCTTCTTTTTCTTCCCTCCACTCGATCATTCTAGATAAATGGGAATCGAGTGGGCCTTAGTTCTTTTCCAACTCGGTCGAGTACCTCTTGTGGGCTGGTCGAGTGGGCTTGCAAATTTACTTCCCAAGTCCAAATCTCTCCATACCCATCTACACTTTCATCAAAAGGCCTGCCAAACACAAACATAAAAGAAAACACATAAAAACTACTAAGAAAATAAAGCATATTTACAAAGGATACCTTAGGGACTTCCTCCCTAGTGAGCTTGTTTAGAGTCACTAAGCTTGACTTTTTTTGCCTTCTTAGACTTGGTCTAGATACCAAGGAGGTGATGAAATCCTCCCTGGAACCTCTTGATCACTGTGAAGTTGATCCTTGATCACTTCACCCTTATCACACAAACCATATTTCTTCTTGATTTTGAGCCTTGGTCTTGCTTTCCTCAAAGACTTCTTGTTTAGCTTGACTTAGAGATCCTTAACCATACCAGTCAACTCTTGAACTGAACTCTTAAGCTTTTCCACAGAATCCTCTTGAAGAGAGAGCTCAGCCTTTGGGGTTGCCTCATCACTTAAACCTTCATGACCACCTTTTTCCTTGATAGTAAATGGTTAATCATCAATGGTAGGAAGGTTGGTTGGGTTATAGATGTTAAACTTCATAGCTATACCCTCAGCAATGTTCATGGTCACAAGACCTTCCTTGACATCTATAACTGCTCCAACAGTGGCTAAGAATGGCCTCCCAAGAATGATAGGATCTTCAGGTTCCTTGTCCATCTCTAGAACCACAAAATCTGTATGAACCCTTGCTCTTCCTATCTTGACTGGAATATTCTCCAACTTGCCAACCACATGTCTATTTGACCCATCAGCTAGGCATACATGAAGGTTGGTTGACTTGAAGTCAGTGTGCCCAAGCTTTTGTGCTATAGAATAGGGCATCACACTGATAGATGCTCCCAAGTCACATAAGCACTGGTTGTAGTGAAGATAGCGAAGTGTTCAAGGAAGATAGAATGGACCTGGATCCTTTAGATTAATTGGGATGATAAATCCTCCAAGGCCTTCAAGATCCCTCTCATCTTGAGCTTGAGCCTTCTTCTTTGACAAATCAAGCAAAAAATCCCTATAGAGAGGATATGGATCATACTGTTCCAAGGCAGGTCCTCTCTCTTCTTCTTGATAAGCAATGATGATCTCTTGTATGGCCATCACTTCCTCTTGTTTCTCAATCACAATCTCTTCCTTTAAGGCTTTCACTTCCTCTTGTTGCAAGGCCATCATCTCCTTTTTCTCAATGATTTCCCTTAATTCCTTAAGCTTCTGTGCATTGAAACGTCCTGGGAATGGTAGAGGCGGTTTGTAAGCAGGAGGAATGTACTTAGCAGGCTTGACAGCTTCTGATCCTTCAGCTCGATCGACCACTCGATCATGCACTCGGTCGAGTGCTGACTCGAGCTCTTGGTCGAGTGCAATGTCGGATTCAGATTTCTTCTCAAAAACTTCACTCAGGGCTTCAATAACTGACCAATCCTCCCCATCTTGAACATCACTGTCCTCAGTAACTTCTTCATCAGAGATATGAATGGCTTTTGTAGTGAACTCCCTTGGATTTTGAACAGCTTTTCCAGGGAGTTGGTTGGGCTTAGGAGCTGAAGTAGAGGCAATGTTTCTCTCCATAAACTTCACTCTAGAGTTGAGACCTTCAAACTTCATGTTAATGTCATTATACTGGTATGTAAGCCTTTGATTCAACTTAGCAAACTGTTTAGCCTCCTCAATCTTTCCATTGGTTTGCCCAATCAACAACTGTTGCATCATGGCTCTTAATTCTTGTTCCTGGCCTTGGTTAGTCTGAAATCCAGGTGGGGGACACAATTGGGGCTGGAACACTTGTTGCTGTTGTTTGGGGACATAGTTGTTCTGTTGTTGAGGCTGTTGAGGTGGATAGACTTGATCTTGTGGATTGACCACATTGGTGCTTCTATAGGAGAGGTTGTTGTTCTTGAATCATCCTCCTTGGTTGTAGCCTTTGAATCCACCCTGGTTTTGCATATAACACAGCTCAGCAAATTCCCTCTCCCCTTCTTGAACTTGAACCTCTTCTTCACCAATGATGTTAATAGACTTTTGTTGGCTAAAGAGGATTTTATCAAGCTTCTCATTGACCATCTTCAAATCCTTCTTGTACTTGTCCTCTTGGTCAGTGGAGGTGGACCTTATGGTTCTGTCATAGTCCTCATTGTAATTGCCATCTGACTGAACAAGATTTTCAACCAATTCCCATCCTTCTTCCACATTCTTGTTGAGGAAGTTGCCATTTGAAGCTGTATCAAGAAGCATTCTGATCTTGGGAAGCACTCCTCTATACAAAGTACTTAGGAGGGACTCAGCCATAAAACAAAGATAAATCAGACATTACCGGAACTTTTGGTGGACCTTTTGATGTTTGAAGTTCCTGTCCATGTCCCAGGTTATTTAGTTCCTGTCCCAATTTTAAAATCTGGTCAGTCGTGCTCTTTGAAAGCACGAGCTCTTTCATCTGTTTGAGGTCCGTCTCAAAAGATCCAAGCCTGGTTTCAATCCTTTCATCCATCTTCTTCTCCAGATTCGCCGATACATTTTCAATGTTCCTATCAACGGTGTCAAACCTTGTGTATAACTTAGTGATCAATTCATAGATAGTTCTAACCGACTCATCTTCGATAGTTCTAACCGACCCATCTTCCCCAACATCTTCCTCCTCACTTACCTTTTTTCCTTTCTTCTTCCTCTCCTGTGCAACTCCTTCACTAGTTTCCTGACTGTTGGAAACTTTCATCTTCTGAACTTTCCGCTTCTTTGCGGGAGGAGATTCAGACTCAACAACTGCTTCAGCTTTCTTTTTCTTTTTCTTCTTATCACTCCCCTTAACATCCCAAAAACCTTTAACAAACGTATTCATATGTATGTCTTCGATCAGGCGATCGATTGCTGGGTCGTCTTCTTGTTCTGGCCACGAATGAAATAGCTCGCAGCCATTTTCCTTCATAACCATATTAATCACACGCAGCTGTAACATAAGAGATTATGAAACCCATCAGTAAGTTTTAACTCAGTCATTACTAATGAAAGCATAAATCAGTCATTACTAAAACATAACTCAGCCAACACTAAAGCATAAATCATCCATTACTAAAACATAACTCAGCCGTTACTAAACAATAACTCAGCCATAACTACATCATAACTCATCCATTACTAAACAATCACTCAACCAGATATAAACCTTACCTCACCAAGCGCTTTGATCTCTTCAGCAATTGCGGTTTCCAGCGATGAACGTGTACGGTTTCCACCCCATTGAAGCATCGGTATGCCACCATCTTCAGCTGATGCATTCCCAAACCGTTCTCCAAAGCATTCGATGGACTCATATGCCCAAACCTGTAACACGGGTGTAAACCCACTAAGGGTGTACGACTTTCCCGTAGGGTTCAGCATCTTTATGGAATTAACAAGAGCTTCAAATGCTGATCAACCCCACGGATACGTCTTCATTGCTTCATCATCAAAAACTCTTTTGGCACTTTCATATGGAATTCTAGAGTTATGATGCAAACCATAAAGTCCAATGAGTTGAAGAAGCAACAGCCCCAACANGTCTATGTTTAACCCCGTCACATAATGAAATTCAACCCAAACCTGATAGGTTGACCGCCGACCACAAACCAAAGCTCCTTCTTATGTACCCTTAACTGGTTACATAGTAGGAAATGTACAACCTTACCAGACCAGACGAATTGGCTATCAACTAGCTTAGAGATTATTCTAATAGGTACATCCTTCGTTTTTTCCCACGCATCCAGTCCTATTGATTCCCTAATCTGAGTGAATTCTTTCATCCTGAAATTGGTGTTAATATCTCTACACTCTATTTTAGTGTATAGTCTTGGGGGTAATCCCTTGCTTGTTCTTCAGAAATAATCACCATCAACATCTGTTATAGTACATAGTTCATAAGTAAATCATAACATAAATCAGTCATAACATAAAACAAACTCAGCCATAACATAAAACAAACTCATACACGAAGCATAACATAACTCAGCCACAAACACATAACTCAGATCTAAAGCACAAAATATATCAGTCACAACTCAGCCGTAACTCAGCCGCAAAATAAAACAATATCAGACCCGTGGCGCCTGCTCAATCCGTGCCACCTGCTGTCCTCCAGGCTGCACCTGCTGCAACGCTGCCACTGCTACCGGCTGCAACTTCGGACACATGGGCCTGATATGCCCTGGCTCCCTGCAATGATAGCATACACGAGCCGCTGCCGTCAGGGCATTCCTCTTGGGACAACTAGCAACATTGTGATCCTTGCTCCCACAACTGAAGCAACTCGCACCACTCGACCTCTGCGTAGCCTCCCACCTTCTCTTGGTTCCCTGTGCAGGCCTACCGCCCCTGCTAGAACCACCCTGCTGCTGAGCCCTACTAGGCTGAACTGCTGGACTAGCCGCCACTGACTGTGCCCGGATATCCTCCTCAATCTCTGCTGCAGTCTCAACCAGCTCTGCACGCGTAGTAAAACTCCGCCCTCTACAATGAACTCTCAAATCATCACGTAGAGCCCTCAAAAACGTCCTGATCTGAGCCTCCTCAGACTCCATAGCCCGACCCCCATAACATAAAAGTCGACTGAACTCCAAGTCCAGCTCCCGCACTGACCGCGTCCCCTGAGATAACTGAAGGAACTGCACCTCCAACCGGTCCAATGTCTCTCTAGGAAAATACTTGCGGTTGAACTCCAAGACGAAGTCAGCCCAAGTCATCTCCCGCTGCACTCTCCTAGCAGCCACTGATCTCCACCACAACTCAGAATCACCACTCAAATGGTGGACCCCTATGCCCACTCAAAACTCCTCAAGACATCTTAGAGTATGGAAGTTACGTTCCACACTCGTCCTCCACGCATCCGCAACAGTAGGGTCTGTACTACTCGAAAACTTCTCAGTGAAAAGACCCCTCATCTCCTTGAGCATAGAAAAATAACGTCCATGAACTCCTGCATCTGCAGCCACTGGCTGCCGCTCCTCCGCCACCACTGGTGGCACTACCTGAGCCTGAGCCGGTACCACTGGTGGTAACCGCTCCAACAACTGTGCTAGCATAGCCGCAAAGTCTGCACCAGGGACTCCACCCACTGGGACTCCCACACCCGGGGCCTTATCACCACCGGCCACTGGAGCATCAACACCGCCCCTCCGGCCACACTCACATAATCCCCCAGAACACCCTGCGACTCGCCAACACCCTCAGCTGTCACACTCTGGTACTCGGTCTCACTACCCTCTGGGACTCTGCCCCTACCACGACCACGTCCGCGTCCACGACCACGACCAGCAACAGCACCATCTCTAGCCATCTGCACTACCATGAACAGAAGACTAAGCAAACAATTTCTATTATAACACAGAAAACATAAACTCACAGTGGAATCACACAGTCGGCTCGAAGAGGATGTTCTAAGACTCCATGCCACACACAATTGACTAACTCACATAATCAATCAAGACATGCAATCCCAAACATCACAACAGAAACCTAGTGAACCCAAACCTAGAACCGTAAGGGCTCTGATACCAAAATGAAAGGACCGACCTTTTTTAAAAAAAAAAAAATGATAAATAATAAATATAATATAGTAAATAAACTACAACTAGTGGTCCCATACCCACTAGCCACCTAACCGCAATCACAATCATCAGCGGAATAACCAATCTCAACAAATATCTAATAATAATCCAATAATAATAATAGAGACAATATCCAATAACCAAACATCCGGAAACATGAAACCAGCAACCTAGCAATGTTTCTAATGACCCAACTCTAGCAACCTAGCAATGCCAGACAACATCAAACCGAGTCCCTAGAACATCCTCTTCTTCATTGCCTTGATTCCACGATCACACTTTGCCTTTACCTGCACCACAAACACATATTGCAATGCATGAGTATTTTATAAACACTCAGTAAGGAAATCCTCCCATCTACTGGGGTATACACACAAGCAATAGGGTCATCTCTAACCATCAAACAACAATCAACAATCAACAATAACAAACCAGGACTCTGCATCGACCGACACCAACATGCATTGACCGACACCAACTAGGGATGCATCGACCGATTCCAATCTGCATCGACCGACGCATGCTTGACATAACACGAAAACCCTAGAGTTTTACGCGCTGTCCTCGCACTTGCATCGACAGACGCAAGATATGCATCGACCGACGCAAGATATGCAGCGACCGATGCAATGCCGAGCATCGTGTTTTCTCCGAAGCTTCTCGCTGGATCTTCGTACCTACAACCACAAAACTCGATCCGAAGCCACAAGAAAGCTTCCTAACCTCCAAAGTAACGATCTAACAAGTCTAACATCACACAACAAGAAGATTAAAGAGTTCTCTAGCTTAGATAAGTCATGGTCCTGCACTTACCTTTGCCAAGATGAATCTGAACCTAAACACAAGGAGAAAACGCTTCTAGGAAGCTCCTACAACGATCCCAGCTACAGATCTCTACAGGAACAGCCTTAAATCTCCAGAAATTACCAAGAACACCAAGAACACTTCTCTTCCTCTTTCGTTTCTCTCAAAAGCGGCTAAACACGCCTAATGAGACAAAACACGAGCTTAAGGGTTTTCCTTAACCCAAAACGCAGCGTTTAACTTAAGTCAAAATGCAGGAACTCGACCTTGCATCGACCGATGCACATAGTACATCGACCGATGCAATCCCTGAACCGGGATTTTGGTTCGCGGATGTTACAGGTAGTTTCCTTAGGAGCCTTGCTCTCAGTGATATAGGACCATAGCCCTCAGCCACATAAAGCCGTCTTTGTGGTTCTTGCCCACAACAAACAGTTCTCTCCCTTGAAAGTAACTGGAATAATCAAGCTTGTGTTACCTTTCATTGTGAACAGACCGTTGGTTAAAGATATTATCCAACGGTTAAAGAGCAGAGTTTAAGAATTCGAAGATGAATAAACGAGTTAGTAGAACAAAGGGATGAAAGTAGCGAATGTGTTTAGAAAGAGGAGCGTTCTCGCTCTGATACCATGTAAGTTTTAGAGTAGAAGAAGTGTAACTTGAAGAACACAAGAGAGAAGAGTTAGCGGTTTAGAGTGAAGAGAGTGTAGAAGTGTAAAGTGTAAAGTGTAAAGGAAAAGAAGAATTCTCACTTCTTACTTGATGTAGTTCATAGATACATTTTAAATATAGACTCTACAAAGAGGAATATGCTGTACAAAGATTCTATGCACAAATATCCTAGGTGATAGTGACGTCCTAAGCTTAAGACAACATGTGACTTCTTATGCTTCCCACTTGATTGAATCGCTAACGGTCACATAGGAAGGATCTAGAGAGGGTTAACATTTCTTCTCACGAGTCTGGTGAAGCTTCTCATGGGCCTCAATCATAAGCGGCCAGATGGTACGCACGGCCTATTTTTCTCCTTGTACGGATGATGGTACGGATGGTGCTTCTTCATGATCTTAACTTATAACAGTTTAAACAACCGAATGGTTTTGCCGGATTCAGTAGATGCTGGAACAAATCCGATAAATATTTATTTCTCTAAGAGAACACGAGGTCAAAATAATATATATAAAAGTAAGGTTTTGACCTCTCCTTATTGGTTGATTTTCACTTAATACTTTCTAATTTATTTATTTTTATTTGCTTTCTAATTGTTTAATTTCTTTGAATATTATTTAATACCTAATTAACACAATATATTTATAACTCACATATTAAAATAAAATTATAACTGAAATAAAATAAATTATGTATTAACCATATTCCACCATTCAATTTTATTCAAACACAATAAATTATAATTATGCACTCACTTTTCTTTTGTAACTTCCATTCATTCTTATCATATAAATAAGCATTCTCTCATTCTCTCATATTAGCATTCTTTTACTTTCACATTTTCATATTCTCTCATTCTCTTCCACTTCTCTCATTCTCTTTTACAATACCTCAAATCATTTTTAGTTTTTGTTTTGTTTTTGATTTCTTGTTTTTGTTGTATGGGTTGCAAAAAACCAAATGAAATATCATTCTCTCCTCATCTCTCACCAATATCAAAGGTTGTTATATCTCATATGTGCTGTAAGAGTTTGATTCTATATTTTAATTCAGATAGTATTATATATATTTAATATTGTTTTCAATTTTTATTTTATTTGTATAAAAATAAAATATTTCTTTTATATTTCTTGCCTTTCTAATTTATTCATATTTTTTTTTTAATTTTCCATAGTTAAATTTAAATTCACATATGTTGGTTTTAACAAAAAAAATTCAAGTTTATTTGAGAATTAGATGTTTCTATTTTGTTCAAGCGGTCAATGTGTAAAATTGAGTCTAGCCACATAAATAATTCACTTTAATATATATAGTTGACTTTTTCATTCATCATCACTCAAACACACTATAAGTTATAATTGTAACTCCTCTAATTAAATTATTTTTAAAATGTAACTTCTATCCTTGAAATCCTATAAATAACCATTCTCACATCATCATCCACCATATCACAAACTCTAAATATTTTATTTGTTTTGTTTATGTTTTTGCATGAATTCAACACTCATGGTAAGAGTGTGATTATATATTTTGCTGGATTTCTCTTATATTTTGTTCAATTTTATTTCTTGTTTTTAATGTATTTTTTCATTCCTTCTTTCTCTTATTATTATTTTCAATTACATATGTATAATAAAAATTTGGTGGCTATAAAAATACAATTATTGATGCAGATTCAACAACACTAATTTCAATAAAAACCCAATGAGGGAATCAATCTAAAGAAATCATCTTCATACATGTATATATATTTTATTTTAAAAAGTATGCAATGTTTTAACAAAATTAACTATAATAATAAAATTATTAAATCAAAATTTTTAACTCTCTCTTACCTCCAAATTGTTTTTGAGAATTTTTATACTTATCATTATATTTAGTTCTTGTGATCCAAAATATAATTATATAAAGATCATTATAATATTTCTTTAATTCAAAATTTTGTAATTTAGTGGGGGTTATTGGTTTAAGATTTGAATAGAGTTTTAAAGATTTTAAATGTTATGTAGAATATGTTGTTATTAGATCAAGATTTTGTTAAACTCTGTTAAAGTTTAGTGTTATTAGTATGTGATTTATAAAAAGTCATTTAAAATCTTAACAAATCTGGGTTATTAGATTCAGACTTTTATAAAGTCATTAAAACTTTTGTGTTATTCAATTAAAACAAAATAATCTAGGATTGTTAATGAGTTCAATTATTATGTTATTGGTTCATGATTTTAGACAATTTCTTTACAAAATAAAGTCATAGAAAGTATCATAAAAATACAGGGATTGTTTGGAGGACTTTACAAGATTTTAAAAAACTAATCAACAAAACTCTCTAGCAATCTTTAACAATCTTTCACTTATTCATTTTTCATGATTTTGTTGAACTCTTCAAAAATCTTTATAAATCTCAAACCAATACCACCCCCTTAATGATTTTCTATATAATAAACAATTTGATATTCCATTTCCAAAATTTTAGNCAATCTAAAGAAATCATCTTCATACATGTATATATATTTTATTTTAAAAAGTATGCAATGTTTTAACAAAATTAACTATAATAATAAAATTATTAAATCAAAATTTTTAACTCTCTCTTACCTCCAAATTGTTTTTGAGAATTTTTATACTTATCATTATATTTAGTTCTTGTGATCCAAAATATAATTATATAAAGATCATTATAATATTTCTTTAATTCAAAATTTTGTAATTTAGTGGGGGTTATTGGTTTAAGATTTGAATAGAGTTTTAAAGATTTTAAATGTTATGTAGAATATGTTGTTATTAGATCAAGATTTTGTTAAACTCTGTTAAAGTTTAGTGTTATTAGTATGTGATTTATAAAAAGTCATTTAAAATCTTAACAAATCTGGGTTATTAGATTCAGACTTTTATAAAGTCATTAAAACTTTTGTGTTATTCAATTAAAACAAAATAATCTAGGATTATTAATGAGTTCAATTATTATGTTATTGGTTCATGATTTTAGACAATTTCTTTACAAAATAAAGTCATAGAAAGTATCATAAAAATACAGGGATTGTTTGGAGGACTTTACAAGATTTTAAAAAACTAATCAACAAAACTCTCTAGCAATCTTTAACAATCTTTCACTTATTCATTTTTCATGATTTTGTTGAACTCTTCAAAAATCTTTATAAATCTCAAACCAATACCACCCCCTTAATGATTTTCTATATAATAAACAATTTGATATTCCATTTCCAAAATTTTAGTACAAAGAGGAAATCATTAGAATTTAACCTAGCAATATAGCTTAAATTAAGGTGAATATAAAAGAGATTAAAATTGAAATTAATATTTGGGATTTTTAACTGCGTTTCATATGATTTTATAGGAAATATAATTAACTGATACTTCAAAAATAATTTTGCAATTTAATTATTGAATGTTTTAGGTAAATTTTGAATATCATACTAAACTTTTATGATTTGAATAAATAAAGTGTATTATTGACACTTAGGAAATTTGTTTGTTATATATGAATTTTAATGAGAATTTTTAAAATACATATAAATTAACATAACTAACACAACAACCCGCGCATATGCGCGGATATTACCTAGTGTTTTACAATTTCTGAATTTTTACTAAAAGAACCAAAACGATTTTAACCTTTTTATATTAAAAAAAAATTTAGTAAAAAGGGCAATTCTCAAAATTATCACTAAAATAAGTTTTTTTTTTCTTAAAAAATACCACTTTTAGTTTTTTTTTTCCCAAAATATCACAAAATTAAACTTAAGTTTTAATATTACAAACTAATCTCTAAATCCTAAGACCATCTCCAATGGTTTTCCCTATTTTTCCTCTATAATAGAGATGCTCTNTATTTAGTTCTTGTGATCCAAAATATAATTATATAAAGATCATTATAATATTTCTTTAATTCAAAATTTTGTAATTTAGTGGGGGTTATTGGTTTAAGATTTGAATAGAGTTTTAAAGATTTTAAATGTTATGTAGAATATGTTGTTATTAGATCAAGATTTTGTTAAACTCTGTTAAAGTTTAGTGTTATTAGTATGTGATTTATAAAAAGTCATTTAAAATCTTAACAAATCTGGGTTATTAGATTCAGACTTTTATAAAGTCATTAAAACTTTTGTGTTATTCAATTAAAACAAAAGAATCTAGGATTATTAATGAGTTCAATTATTATGTTATTGGTTCATGATTTTAGACAATTTCTTTACAAAATAAAGTCATAGAAAGTATCATAAAAATACAGAGATTGTTTGGAGGACTTTACAAGATTTTAAAAAACTAATCAACAAAACTCTCTAGCAATCTTTAACAATCTTTCACTTATTCATTTTTCATGATTTTGTTGAACTCTTCAAAAATCTTTATAAATCTCAAACCAATACCACCCCCTTAATGATTTTCTATATAATAAACAATTTGATATTCCATTTCCAAAATTTTAGTACAAAGAGGAAATCATTAGAATTTAACCTAGCAATATAGCTTAAATTAAGGTGAATATAAAAGAGATTAAAATTGAAATTAATATTTGGGATTTTTAACTGCGTTTCATATGATTTTATAGGAAATATAATTAACTGATACTTCAAAAATAATTTTGCAATTTAATTATTGAATGTTTTAGGTAAATTTTGAATATCATACTAAACTTTTATGATTTGAATAAATAAAGTGTATTATTGACACTTAGGAAATTTGTTTGTTATATATGAATTTTAATGAGAATTTTTAAAATACATATAAATTAACATAACTAACACAACAACCCGCGCATATGCGCGGATATTACCTAGTGTTTTACAATTTCTGAATTTTTACTAAAAGAACCAAAACGATTTTAACCTTTTTATATTAAAAAAAAATTTAGTAAAAAGGGCAATTCTCAAAATTATCACTAAAATAAGTTTTTTTTTTCTTAAAAAATACCACTTTTAGTTTTTTTTTTCCCAAAATATCACAAAATTAAACTTAAGTTTTAATATTACAAACTAATCTCTAAATCCTAAGACCATCTCCAATGGTTTTCCCTATTTTTCCTCTATAATAGAGATGCTCTATAATAGATGTGAGTTTTACTCCAATGGTTCTCTATTCTCACCTCTAAAATAGAGATTGCTATTTTTTCCTCTATTTATAGAGGAATCTTTGTAAAAATAAAATAGGATTCCTCTATAAATAGAGGAAAAAATAGCAATCTCTATTTTAGAGGTGAGAATAGAGGACCATTGGAGTAAAACTCACCTCTATTATCGAAGCAAAAATAGAAGACCATTGGAGATGTCCTAAATACTAAATTGTACCCCCTAAAAACTATATCCTAAATCTAGAATTGGCAACCCAAACCTTAAAAAAAGTATTCTACACTCTTAAAAATTAATTTTTTTGTTTGTGTGGCTGTGGTACTTTGGAAATTAACTTTTTTTTTTCAGTATTTTTGAAAAAAAACTTAATTTGTGATATTTTTGAAAAAAAACTTAAAATGTGGTATTTTGAGGAACCATGAATGGAAATGTGTTTTTATATGTTTTTTAGATTATAGTTTTTGGTTTTTATTTTTTCAGTTTTTAGTTTTTGTAATAGATTTTAATTTTTGGTTTTCTTTAAAATTATTTACATAAGAAAACAGAAAAAGATAAGAAACTTAAGTTTTTCCTAAAATCTCTAATTATATGGATTCTATGTTTTGCTAATATTGTAAGGAAAAACTAAAAACTGATTTTCATATTTTTTTTAGGAAATCTGTTTAATATAAAATATTGAATGGAGAAAAAATGGATTTAAAATGACCTAGATTTGAAACTTCATGGTTTAAATTACCTCAATGTAAAAATTTATTGTTTAAATAACTTAAATTTTAAAGTTAATAGTTTAAATAACATTTTTCTTTAATCAAGATTTTCATCAAAACGACATTGTTTTCTTACTAATAGAGAACTAGGTAACAGTCCGCACATAGTGCGATATAAAATAATTATTTAATGTTTTTACTGTAATTTTTATTTACAAAATCTATTATATTTATGGGTAATTGAAATATTTAAAATTTGATTGTGTAGTATATATCTATAAAAAATTGTAATTAAAATTTAACCCGTAAGAATTATTATAATAGTAATCTTATATTATTATATCATATGAACAAAGGGTTCTTAAAATTCATTTTAAAAATTTTATGAAATATAATTAAATGATATAATTAAGTTAGAAAGATATTATAAAAAAATTAATTTTGGTGTTAGGTAAATAAATGTAAATATTTTTAAAAGCTGATGACAAATAAGGAAAGAGTATCATGAGCTCTGTAATTGTACCCCCTAAAAACTATATCCTAAATCTAGAATTGGCAACCCAAACCTTAAAAAAAGTATTCTACACTCTTAAAAATTAATTTTTTTGTTGTGGCTGTGGTATTTTGGAAATTAACTTTTTTTTTTCAGTATTTTTGAAAAAAAACTTAATTTGTGATATTTTTGAAAAAAAACTTAAAATGTGGTATTTTGAGGAACCATGAATGGAAATGTGTTTTTATATGTTTTTTAGATTATAGTTTTTGGTTTTTATTTTTTCACTTTTTAGTTTTTGTAATAGATTTTAATTATTGGTTTTCTTTAAAATTACATACATAAGAAAACAGAAAAAGATAAGAAACTTAAGTTTTTCCTAAAATCTCTAATTATATGGATTCTATGTTTTGCTAATATTGTAAGGAAAAACTAAAAACTGACTTTCATATTTTTTTTAGGAAATCTGTTTAATATAAAATCTTGAATGGAGAAAAAATGGATTTAAAATGACCTAGATTTGAAAGTTCATGGTTCGAATTACCTCAATGTGAAAATTTATTGTTTAAATAACCTAAATTTTAAAGTTAATAGTTTAAATAACATTTTTCTTTAATCAAGATTTTCATCAAAACGACATTGTTTTCTTACTAATAGAGAACTAGGTAACAGTCCGCACATAGTGCGATATAAAATAATTAATTAATGTTTTTACTGTAATTTTTATTTACAAATCTATTATATTTTTGGGTAATTGAAATATTTAAAATTTGATTGTGTAGTATATATCTATAAAAAATTGTAATTAAAATTTAACCCGTAAGAATTATTATAATATCAATCTTATATTATTATATCATATGAACAAAGGGTTCTTAAAATTCATTTTAAAAATTTTATGAAAATATAATTAAATGATATAATTAAGTTAGAAAGATAATATAAAAAATTAATTTTGGGTGTTAGGTAAATAAATGTAAATATTTTTAAAAGCTGATGACAAATAAGGAAAGAGTGTCATGAGCTCTGTATGGTTAAACAGCATAATAATGTCTGTAGTCATTCAGTTATAAGATTTAAAGTTATGTTTTTTTGGTTTAGCCTAACAAAACTTCATATTTAAAAGAGATAGTCAATGAAAATCGATGTTTTAATTAGATTGTAATAAAATTCATGATTTAAATAGGTAAAATTTGGAAATTAATTATTTAAATGACATTTTGTCCACGTACCATTGCTTATTATTATTTTCCTTTTTGTAGAAAAGGAAAACAAGTAAAAACTAATTAAGTACAAAAACCAACCTTCCAAAAGTCAGATCAAATTAAATGGCTTCCTCTTCCTCTTCTCCGACGGCGGCGCTCTCTCCTCGTACGGAAGAGGAACTAACTCTGACGGTTAAGTGGAATGGAAAAGAGTACACCGTCCGAATCTGTGCCGATGACTCAGTGGCCGAGTTAAAACGTCGCATCTGCCTTCTCACCACCGTCTTACCGAAACGCCAAAAGCTTCTTTATCCCAAGATCGGAAACAAACTCTCTGACGATTCTCTTCTGCTCTCTTCGATCTCCTTTAAGCCCTCGTTGAAGATGACAATGATCGGGTCAGTCTCATTCTTTTCTTCAAAATTTCTTAAACCCTAACGATCTAATTGATAACGAAACACCACTCGATTTTTTTTTTTTTTAATAATTTGCAGTACTGTTGAAGATGATATAATAGTGGATCAAGCAGAATCTCCAGAAATTGTTGATGATTTTGAGCTTGGTAAGGAAGAAGCTGTGGATGTTAAAGACAAGGAAGTCAATAAGCAGAAGTTGAGGAGAAGAATTGATCAATACAAGGTGTGACATTTATTATTTTAGGTATATATCTATGTGTTAATGAGTCAAAAAGCTTATACAACATTTTGCCCACAATTTTGTAGATAAATCTTCGAACGCCATGTCGCAAAGGCAAGAAACTTCTTGTTCTAGATATTGACTATACATTGTTCGATCATCGTTCTACAGCGGAGAACCCCTTACAGCTTATGCGTCCTTGTAAGCCCCCTATACAACACCTGTTTATGTTTTAGCTGGTTACTTAGTTTATTTTCTCTGATTGACTGTTTTGATTACTCAATGCAGATCTCCATGAATTTCTTACCGCTGCATATGCAGAATACGATATCATGATATGGTCTGCTACCAGGTGATGTTTTTAGTATTGTAGCTTTTCTTGTGTTACTTTATTCCTATATACAGTTCTGATGCTAGATTTATCCACCTTGGCTTCTGCAGCATGAAGTGGGTTGAGTTGAAGATGACAGAGCTGGGAGTGCTCAACAATCCTAACTACAAGATCACAGCTCTTCTCGACCATCTTGCAATGATCACGGTCCAGTCAGACACTCGTGGCATTTTTGATTGCAAACCACTAGGCTTAATTTGGGCACTACTTTCTGAGGTATTCATACACCCTACAACCTTACTTTACACATAAAATCTTGATCTTTCTTTGTAATGGCTAGGTGTTGTTATTGTGACTTGTGCAGTTCTATAATCCTGGGAACACGATAATGTTTGATGACTTAAGGAGGAATTTTGTAATGAATCCTCAAAACGGTCTAACAATCAGGCCGTTTAGGAAAGCTCACGCAAACCGAGATACAGATCAAGAGCTTGTGAAGCTGACTCAGTACCTTCTGACAATAGCAGAGCTTCAAGATTTGAGCTCTCTACACCATAGCAGATGGGAATCATTCTCCCAGGACAACGTCAAAAGGCGCAGACAGGAATGACTTAGCATCCATATTATTGGGGTTTTGTTTAGTTTCTTGAACATTCAGATGTCACTTTTCTGTTTGCTTTAAATATTTTAAAGGAGTGTAAGCATTAGTAGTATCTAATGTTGAACTTTCCACAGTAACAATCAAAATATTTCTTAAGGATTTCTAATAAATGATGCGAGTTTAGTTACACAAACAGATGGAAAAAAACAAACAACGC
>NC_025686.1:11657450-11659964 GCF_000633955.1 Camelina sativa
AACCCTTTGTTTCATTTATGCCATCAATCGCTGGCACTTGGTAATCGAGATGCCAAACCAGGTCAACAAGGATAAAAATAAACTAAGAAGCATGCGCACAAACAGAGCAGCTACTAATGCGATAGGGAAAGACACAAGAAGCTGATCTGGAACCATGAAGACAGCTCAAGCTCAAGCCATAAGCATAAAAATATTTTTGGCAGGAACTTTGAACCCTTAGGGCCTCAAGGACAGATTCGTGAATTGCGACTCTAGATCTCTACTTTTAGAACGTTGGTGGCTAGATGATCCTTGCTTTTTTGGCTGCTGTTGCTGTTGCAGCTCGTGCTGCTGTTGTAGCTGGTATAAAGCCCTCAGCCTAACTATCTCTTTCTCCAATACTTCATGTTCTACTGAAAAAAAAAAAAAAAAAAAAACCCCAAAATGACGTTAACATCTCACAAAATACTCAGGGAAACTAGAGTGCATCATTGACGAAGCTTTCTAGTAGTACCATAGCTTGAAGCAAGTTCTCTGATTAATATGATTTGATGCTATTATTATTCTACCCTAGCACTGATAAAAATAGTCATCTTGATTTCAAAGTGATAAGAAATTAAGAGCCTGAAAGACTTACAGTACTTGATAAGCTGTTCTTGTGCTAAGCTTTCCAACCGATTCTTAAGAGATTTGTTCTCCAAGCTGAGGATTAGATTCTGCTGATTGAGAAACTCAAGCTCCGCCGACACTTCAGAACCCTCTACCTGTAACATTTGGACGTTCCTTTCCAGTTCAGCTATGTACTGAATTTTACGGACCCGAGAGCGTTGAGCAAACTGCCTGCAAAAGAAAAACAATTTGGTTTGATTAAGCAGAGTAAAATTACAGCTGATCTAAGGGCTTTCTTGTTCTTGTATGCATGTCAGCCTTTTTATATAAGGCAAGAGAAGATATAAAAACAAAGGGTGTTTAATCAGCCAGGCCTAATATTTTGCCACACTTAGACCTCCCATCAAATAAACCATGAACATTATACATAATATCAGAAAACAGTCCAAGACACACTAAAATATCATAAAAGGACTACGTACTGTCTAGCACGTTTCGTATCTGCCTCGGAAGTAGCAGACTTAGCCAGAGAACTATCCCTTTTTACGGAATGATTGATGAAATGCATAGAAACATCTTTCTTAGCATCAGCAGCACAAGAAACCTTGTCTGCTTCATGTAGGCTACTGGATGACCCTGATCTTGGGATAGAGGCGCTCTCCAAACAACCAGAACTACTGTTTAAGCGAGCACCAGAATCTGATAATGAATCCCATGTTCTCATTTTCTGTTTGGGCAAATGAGCTGAAGGGTAGAAGGCGACTGGCTGACTTCTGATGTAATCAGACTCCTTGGGACCACTGGCGTGACCAGAGAAACTGCTATTGTTATATCTACCACCATCCCAAAGTGTGTAATCAACATCAAAACCAACAGGGACATCTACATATGCAAATGAATCACTTGATGACCGTCGATGGCCTCCTTTCCGTACAGGTGTCTCAGGTTCGTTGAGAAGGTCGTCAAGCCAAGAAGGCTGTTCCTCAATCAGAAAGCTCTCAGAAGAAGTTCGATGATGATTGATATTTCCTTCTCCCAGCTTATGAACAGCCTTAGATCCAATCACACTAGTTGGAGCAAAATCTGCACAGAATGTTGGGCCACCAGTAAACGGACTTTTCGGAGGAAGTAAAGCCTGCTTCCCACTGCATGCCAGATTTCTAAGATTCTGAGACCCCTTCGAACTTGCCATCTGCCCAACATACATATAATAATATTACTCAAGAGGCAGCTCTTTAAGGTAGAGAGATAAATAAACTTCGACTACCTAACAGAGAGAATAATAGAATAGATGAAGTTGGCCTAAGCAAGGAATCTTAGTACCTAACAATGTAAACATAAAAGCTCTCCTTATGCTATCAATATGCAATACCCTGAAGAGTATAACATCAAAAAATTGCTTCAACTGGTAAAGGTACTTCTTTTACATAAGATGCAAAGTCCAAATCCACCAAATGTGAACGAATTCTCAGAATTTTTTTACATAAGATGTTGTAAATCTTCCCTAATTACAACATTTCATCAACAACGAAAACAGAAAATGCAAAAAAGCCCTAAACTTACAAAAAAAAGACTGTTTTGAAAAGTCTTCTTACCACTATGTATAAATCGACAAGGAGACGAGATCTGCAAAATCGAAACGACGATTGGGTAAGAGAATATGGATTGTGTTGTCTTCTTCTAATGAATGAATGAATGAATGAATCTGTCTATTCGTTGTTTTTCTGGTGGCAGAGGTTATAAAGGCTAGCTGGATTGATGAGTAAAAAGGCCTTAAAATTAACGATGATTTGTTTTATTTTTTTTTCTAGTTATGTTTTTCGTTACCTGTGTTCTCGCGCTGTCTTCAACTTGAGCGTAGTTTGTGATCTGACTTTGTGAATAAGTTTTTTTTTTTGTTTTTTTTTTCTTTTCTGGTTAAAGGAC
>NC_025686.1:11660533-11662709 GCF_000633955.1 Camelina sativa
TTTTTCTTTTTTGGTTAAAGGACTTTGTAAATATATATATATATATATATATATATATAAAATGATTTTGTGAATCTATAATATTAAAAAGGAAGTACTTTTTTCACTATGTAGACACCACTAATGAGCGTGAATTGCTTATTTTCTGTTTTGCTGAAGAACTATATATATATATATATATATATCCTAATATATATGACTAACTGTATATCAAAGATTTTTGTTTTAGAGATGGAACTAGAATTCCCAAAAATGAAAATAACCTCAAAGAAACTAAAATTTATTTTGGATCATACCATTTAGAATTTTTAAAAGCTAAAAAAATTCTAAATTATATAATCCATTAAAAATAAAACACATGGACATAATAGATTTGTTCCCGAATATTAGTGGGATTTGGTCCCGAATTTTGCTCTGGGATTTGTTCCCAAGATTTACAACATCTCGGTTGATACGATTTGATCTCAACGGATTTGGGATATGTCTCTGGTGTAGTGTGTTCCTCGGTCTTAAATGTCTTGATTCGAAGGAGATGTTGTGGGTATATTTAAAGCCGGCTTGGTACGAAGAGTTTTCTCATCTGCAAATCTTTTACTTTCTTTTGCGAATACATCGCTCTGTTTTTGTTTCTGTTTGGTCTCTGTTGGTTCTCTTTGTGCTTCTCACGATGTCGCAGAGCAGTTTGTTTACCAAGGTTTCGTCTGGGAAGAAGGTTGCTGAGGTGCCACCGAAACGTAAGATCAAAATTCCCCATTTTGATAACTCTGCCTTGATTGAAGGCTATTTCAAGACTGTCATTGGGTGTTGTTTTAATCCTTGGGCTCAAGACATGAAGGCTTTGCTGCTCATGTTTCCTCGTATCTGGCAATTGGAGGGAAGAGTTGTTGGTGCAGATTTAGGTCTTGGGAAGTTCCAGTTCGACTTCGACAGTGAGGAGGATATTGTGGAGGTGCTAAAGATGGATCTTTTCCATTTTGATCAATGGATGGTGGCACTGGTTCGTTGGAAGCCATCGGTGGACCCTGCTTATCCGGCTTCTCTTACTTTCTGGGTTCGTGTCTTGGGAGTTCCTCTCCAGTTTTGGGCAGACCCTACGTTTAGGAGCATTGGGGAGGATTTGGGGCAGGTACAAGCGGTTGATATTGACGGGGGACGAGTTCAGGTGATTATCGATGTGTTCAAGCCTTTATGCTTCGAGTCCGAGATTGAGTTTGGTAATGGGGAGCAGACTATTGTCTCTTTGCGTTATGAGCGGCTCTTTGGTTATTGTCTGCGGTGCTTCAGTTTGTGTCACGATGCATCTCATTGTGAGGTAGCTAATGGTGTCCAAGTGCCTGAGTCTAATTCTTCTATGGAGGAGGACAATGGTGCTCGTCGGTTCCAAAGCTACAGAGGTGCAGTGGGAGGTGAGAGGAGGAGACAGGGTTGTCAGGAGAACAAGTTCCCGACTGCAAATAACAATCGGGCCATTGGGGAGAGTTCTCAACAAGGGTTCCAGCGGAACGCATCACGATCGACAACATCAGGGTGGTCAGAGGGTTCATTCTCGTTCATAGGGAGCGTCTTCTTATCGTCCGCGGAGGTGTACTGATTTGGCAAGGTTGGGGGAACAAGGTGGTACGGTACAGGTTTCTTCTCCTATTCGAGAGCCTGCTGCAGAGAAGGGAGCGGGGATGGTCAGTGTGGTTTCTCCGGTGTCATAAGGGGTAGTGCAAGTCCAGAAAAATGTGCGCAAGGCACTGTTTCAGGAGGATGCAGCAGGTGCACATGAGGATGTAGAGGACAATAGGGGAGGGGAGGATGTTGTGGAGCAGCGTTCTGAGCAGGTGGGTCTTGTGGTTACAGGTCCTGAAGAGATTTTTTTTGTTGCTTCGGTGGTGGAGGACCGTGTTACTACATCGGAGGTGATAGAGGACGCCGCTGTGGACTCTGCTGCGGAGTCTCAGGTGTCTATTGATATGGATGCTGATGATCTCAGGTCAGAGGCTATGGAGGAGAGTGGCGAGGCTGTCTTAGCAACGGATGACATTCTCCCTAGTGTGCCATCGGTTGAGACCGGCTCAGGTATTTTAGTGTCTTTTGTGTCCTCTCAGGTTCAGGATGAACAGATGGGGACTGTTGAGGGTAATGTTTTACCAGCGGAGAAGGCGGTTAAGCCAAAGGGAGGGCTGCTGAA
>NC_025686.1:11664672-11665255 GCF_000633955.1 Camelina sativa
GGGGGGGGGGGGGGGTCAAAGAAGCTTCCGTAACACTCACAAAAAGAGGCCAGCCCCTAAGGGCCCGGATGAGGGGGGTGATGGTTCTAATCCAAAGAACCAGGACATGGGGAAAGGAGCGGCAGGTGGCGGAAAACCAATAGGGTGATAAATAAAGATTCTCAGCTGGAACTGCCAAGACCTGGGTAATAAGGCAACTATTGGACATCTTAGGGATCTTTGGTATTAGCATCATCCTGATTTCTTGTTTCTTTCATAAACAAAGCAGCCTTTTTCTATTTTGGAAAAATTTGTAGGCCATTTTGGCTATTTAAATTTAATAACTGTTGATCCTCTTGGTTCAAGTGGTGGATTGGCACTCTTTTATAATAAAGATGATTCCAATGTTTCAATTCGTTTTTCAGTTGGATCGAATGATTGATGTTGAGGCAGTTTGTAAAGGCAAAACTTTTATTTACGGGGATCCAGTCCCTAAAAAACAAGATTTGGTTTGGGAGAGATTAACAAGGATGTGTGTGAATAGGAATTTACCCTGGTTTCTTATTGGGGATTTTAACGAGTTAACGGGGAATCATGAAAAGAG
>NC_025686.1:11665581-11682722 GCF_000633955.1 Camelina sativa
GGGGGGGGGGGGGAAGCTCCGCCATGCGTCTTCTTTCCGCTCCTTTAGTTGCATGATTCAAGATTGTGGTTTTCTAGATTTTCCATACCTTGGGGACTTTTTTTCATGGCAGGACTGGCGGGATAACAAACCAATACGCTGTCGGTTGGATCGAGCTTTTGGAAATGAGGACTGGCATGATATATTCCTGGATACTGTTACAGAGTATTTGCCTATAATTGCCTCAGATCATAAGCCTCTCTTGGCTTTTATAGGAGCAAAGTACCCACGGGGGAAGTGACGTTTTTCTTTTGATAGGCGGTGGATTGGGAAGGACGGCTTGATGGGTGCTATTTCTACAGTTTGGGAGAGTAGCGGAATCCAGGAGCGGGGGGATTTTGTGGGTAAGGTGGTTGATTGTCAGCGGTCAATCTCGAGATGGTGGAAGGCACAAGTTCTGGTTGGAAGGGATGTAATTGAGGATTTAAAACAGAAGCTAATTGTGGCTCAGGCGAATGATGTGACTACTCCGGCAGACATTACTGTGCTGCATTCACAATTGCGTGAAGTCTATCGGGATGAAGAAATTTATTGGTATCAGAAAAGTAGGAAACGGTGGATGCGGGTGGAGGATAGGAATTCAAAGTATTTCCACGCATAAACGAAGCAACAGAGGGCTCGAGACCAGATTGCGGGACTTTTTGACAAAAATAATAACTGGTCTATGGACGATGATGCTATCCGGCTAATTGTGATTAAATTTTAAGGGAAGTACATACTATGATCACAGATGAGGATAATGATCGCCTTACCGTTATTGCTACGGAGAAGGAGGTCAGGGCAGCTTTATTTATGATGTATCCGGATAAGGCACCAGGTCTAGATGGGATGACAACGTTATTTTTTCATAAGGCATGGAGTGTTGTCAAAACATATTTGATTTTATTGGTCAACTCTTTTTTTACACAGGGTTCTTTTGACAAGAGGTTGAACACAACACATATTTGTTTAATTCCCAAGGTGGCAAAACCAACTCGGATGGCAGAGTTACGATCGATTAATTTGTGTAATGTGGGTTACAAGATTATTTCAAAATTTTTATGCCAACGGTTAAAGCGGTGTTACCAGGTCTTATTTCGGAGACTCAATCGGCCTTTGTTCTGGGCCGCTTGATTTCAGATAATATTTTGATCACGCAGGAAATGTTTCATGGGCTTCATACTATTCAATCATGGAAATCGAAGTATGGCCATAAAGACAGATATGAATAAGGCATATGATCGAGTAGAATGGACTTTTATTGAAAAGGTGCTTTGGAAAATGGGTTTCTCGGAGAAATGGATTTCTTGGATTATGTTTTGTGTTATCTCGATGGACTATCGGGTTTTACTGAATGGGCAACTGAATGGGCTTATCAAACCAGTCTGGGGTTTGAGGCAGGGGGATCCATTATCGCATTACTTGTTTATTTTATGTACGAAAGTTCTCATTGCAAATCCTCGGAAGGCGGAAGCGGACAAATTGATCACAGGTATTAAGGTGGCGAATCAATGTCCACCAATCACTCATCTGTTGTTTGCGGATGACAGTTTGATCTTTTGTAAAGCGACTAAGGAAGAATGTTTGGATATCCTTGGGGTTTTGAGGAGCAATGAGGCGGCTTCGGGTCAACAAATAAACTTATAAAAATCGTCGCTTCAATTTGGTCACAAGGTGCCAGAGGAAACGAAAGTGGAAATGCAGTCGGTTCTGGGTATTTCAAATTTAGGTGGAATTGGGTCGTATTTGGGTTTGCCGGAGAGTTTGGGGGGGGGATCTAAAACAAAAGTGTTTTCTTTTGTCCGGGACAAGCTTCAGGGTCGCACTACGGGTTGGACGTCAAAACTTCTTTCGAAGGGGGGGGGGAGGAATAAGTGATGATAAAGTCTGTGGCCACTGCTGTTCCGACGTTTGTGATGTCATACTTTCGGCTCCCGAAAACAATTACGTCCAAGCTTTCTAGTGCTATGGCAAATTTTTGGTGGAGTAATAACGGTCAGTCTGGGGGTATTCATTGGTTAGCTTGGGAGAAACTTTGTTTGAGTAAGCAAGTGGGAGGTTTGGGTTTCCGGAATATAGATGATTTTAACACGGCCCTGCTGGCCAAGCAGCTATGGAGGCTGATCGACGACCCAAATTCTCTTTTTGCGAGAGTTTTCAAAAGCCGGTATTATCAGAATTCAAACCCTATGGAACCTATTAAATCATACTTTTCATCTTATGGTTGTCGAAGTATTGGTTCTGCTAGATCTCTGGTAAGTTAAGGGCTTATTAAAGGGGTTGGATTGGGGGATACTGTTTTTGTCTGGACAGATCCCTGGATTCCAGCCCAATTCCCGAGACCAGCGTTAAGTAAAGATTCGTTTAAGGATCCTTTACTTCAAATTAATGATCTTATTGATCATAGTACGAACACCTGGCGAATGGATCGGCTAGCTGACCATTTCGATCCAGTGGATGTGGCTTTGATAGGTGTCCTACCTCTGAGTATAACTCCGCAAGGGGATTTGCTAGGATGGCATTTTACGAAATCTGGTAAATACACGGTTAAGTCAGGGTATCAAACGGCACGTATGGCGGTTCCTACTGCAATACTGACATTGTTTGTGGTCTTGATATAAATCCTTTGAAGGCTAGTGTTTGGAAAGTTAAGTGTCCCCCAAAAATTCAGCATTTTATGTGGCAAGTACTTTCTGGATGTCTCTCGGTGACGGCGAATTTACGCCACCGGGGGTATTGTGTGCGATGTGGAGTGTGCTCGATGTGGTGCTCTGATGGAAACAACCAATCATGCTTTATTTCAATGTCCGCCTGCCCTCTAGGCTTGGGCTCTTTCCAATGTTCCCATGGGCACAATTGGTTTTCCATCAGATTTGGTTTTAGCAAACGTGGACCATTTTCTAGGGGTACAAAATCACGGGTCACAGGTTTTTGCATTCCCTTGGATTATGTGGTATATTTGGAAAGCGAGGAATGCCCGAATATTTGAAAATGAGGTGGAACGGCCCGACGAGGTTGCACGGCTGGCGGCCAGTGAGGTGACGGCTGGCGGCCAGTGAGGTGACGGCTAGACAGCGGCTCAGATTGAGAAGGATGCAGATGGTTTTGAATGTCTAAATTTAGGTCCTCGGTTGGAGAGAGGATGTGTTTCCCTCCCTACTGTTTTTACTGGCTACCATTTTTTCGTTGATGGCTCTTGGAAAGATACATACAAGTTTTCAGGTGCAGCCAGGGTGTGTACGTTGGGCCAGGGAAACTCCCCGCTCATGGGCGCTTCTTTCCCCTCTTCATGCTGAGGTCGAAGCTTTTGTTTGGGCTCTGCGATGTATGATAGGACATGATTTCCGGGATGTGGTTTTCTACACAGACTGCTCAGATTTGGTGAAGATGGTGTCTTCACCCTCCAACTGGCCAGCCTTCTCAGCTTATCTCGAAGACATCAAGGTGGATATGGAAGAATTCACAAGCTTCTCGTTGATCTTGATTTCAAGGAATGCAAATGTTCTTGCGGATCAACTGGCGCGACAAGTTCGTACCCAACTGCATGTGGTTACTTATGTAAACCATTCCCCTCCCAATTGGCTCGTTTGAGCTAACCTATTTCGATTTTGTTGTAAAAAAAAGGACATAATAGATTTAAAATTGATCGATATGAAATATAACAATTTCATAAGCTTTGGAAAATATATAAGATGGGACAGGTTGGTAATATATTTGAAAATTTTCATTTTTCTATTTATGTCAAATATCTGGAGAAGTAAATGTGTACAAGACGAAAAAGGGTTATTGAGAAAATAGAAAACGTTATCTAAACTCTTATGATAAAATATGATACGAGAATTTAGGGTCACACTACAGGAAATGTGGGTATTGATAGCACCATAAGATAGCGTTTTGTACGTATATGCTATGTTTGACTGAATCGTGATTTAAAGATAGCATTTTGTATATTGTAAACGCTACAAATTATTTAAGCGGTATAATGAATGTGATGCGTGACAATTTTTTGGTTCGAGATCTTTATTATCCCGCTATTGAAAATCGTAAGAGGGAAAAAACTAAAATTTTGTCTAAGGCAAAAATCGCACTTTATCTCACTCGATTTCTCAGTCTCTCAACTCGATTTCTCAGTCTCTCAACTCGATTTCTCACAATCTCCCAGGAATCTTCAATAGGTATGTTTTCATTCAATCGTAGCTTATTTGTTTGTTGGAATGGAAAACGATTTTCATTTGGGGTTCCGATTCTTGGGTTGTGTGAACATTGATGCGGAAGTTTGTGATTTTGGGTTTTGATTCTTAGTTTTGGTGAACATGCATGTCGAAGTTTGGCACATTTCTTGTTTCAATTTTGATTTTCTGTTTTGATTATGGTTTTTGGGTTTCGATTTTATGTTGATTGAAACTGTTCTTCATTTATCAATTTCAGAAATGGCGAAGACAAGACGAGGAGGTCAAGTTGGTCATCGTCGTAGTAGACGTAATCAAGGCTTGGAGGTAGAAGAGATAACAACACAAGTTGCTCCAGCAGCAACACTAAAGGTGAATAACAAAAGAAAAGCAAAGAAAGTGGCCAAGAGAAGCAAGAAAGTGGCTGGTCAAGATGATGTGGTAGAAGATGTTACACCACAAGCAATGTCTGAAGATGAGAAAGAAGATTCTGAGAAGGGTAATGACAAAGATGTAACACCGGATGCTGATCAAACTGAGAAAGCAATGTCTGATGATGAGAAAGAAGATTCTGAGAAGGGTAATGAGAAAGATGTAACACCAGATGCTGATCAGACTGAGAAAGCAATGTCTGAAGATGAGATAGAAGATTGTGAGAAGGGTTTAGAGAAAGATGTAACAGCGGAGGTTGATCAGACTGAGAAAGCAATGTCTGAAGATGAGAAAAAAGATTCTGAGATAGAAGCAGAAGCTTGTTTGACTGGACAGGAACAGCAGGAGGATGAAGAAGAAGCTGGCAATATGGAAGAAGCTGCCAATATGGAAGAAGATGGTGTTGGCAATGGTCAAGATAATGCGATTCCTAGCAACACTGATGAAGGAAGTCAGGTACCAGAAGAAAGAGTGAAAGAAAGAAAAAAAAGAGGACCAACAAAGATGCATAAAGTGGCTGAAAATCCTAATGAAAAGGTTTCAGTTACTTTCATTGACTTTGGTGATCATGTTGGACCTGGTTCAATAACATTATCATATTTTCTTGGTGTCCTTGTGAGGGAACACGTTCCGGTTAACATTTCTTATTGGAGGAAAGTTGATGCAGTTACTAAACAAGCAATGTGGGAAGAGATTCAGGTATACATTTATATGTAACTACTTTTTGTTGAACAGATATGAAACATGTTTGACCTTTGCTTGTTGTATGTGATGCAGGGGAGGTTTAACTTGCAAGAAGAATGGCAGTGAGTTGTTATTTTGAAGCAAATGGGAAATATCTGGAGGGCTTGGAAGTCAAAGCTATTGTCAAAAGTACGTGCTGTGAAGACTGCTGCTTAGAGAATAGATTTAAAACCCATCAACATCCCATCCCTTCAAGTGTGGAACTCTTGGGTTAGGAGCAAGACTAACTCAGCTTTCACGGTTAGTTATCTACAACTAAGTACCCTTCTTGTTTATATTTCATGTCTGATAGATTTAATCACACTGATATTTATAATGTAGGAAATAAGTAACAAGTACAGGAAGATGAGACAAAATCAGATTCCTCACACCACCAGCCGCAAAGGAATGCTTCGTTTAGCTGATGATATGGTAATAGTAGTTGTCAAATATCTATATATATTGTATATCTTGTTAGAATAAAATGGTATTGAGATATGTATGTACTTTATATAGAAAAAAGACTAGAGACCCAAGTAAGGTGACGAGGAGTAAGGTATGGATTGCGGGACACACTCATGCTGATGGTAGGGCTATGAAGCCTCAATTTGCTGAGACTATTGTAAGAATTCTGGAACTTGTTATATTGTGGATAATTAATGGATTACAATCACTTGATAATCACTCTGAGTTTTCTTGTGTTTAAATGTTTGTCTCATGAGCAAATACAATCACTTGATAGTTAAATGGACTCTACATTAACTGCTGATAACATAAGGGACGATGCTGTGAGCAAGATTTTGGGAAAAGACAAACCTGGACGAGTAAGGGGGTTTGGTAGAGGGATTATGGCTACTAAGTTAGCATTCTGCAATATAGAGATGCAAAGATGGCATAAATTAAAAGTGAGATTGAAGAGTTAAGGGGCATTGTCCGAGACTTAGCTGGAAAGAAGGTAATCCGTTTCATTATTGTTCGGTCAATTGGTTTGGTTTTAATACCTTTACGAATTCCTTTTCCTTCTTTCAGACAAGTAATGGTGATACTGAAATATCCGAGAGTATTGGTGGATTCAAAGAAGGAGCTAGAGTACAAATATTGGATTGGATTCAATCAGGAGATGTAGTTGTTGGTCCTAATGCAATGGCTGTCCTTGTTAAGTCAGCACTAAGCTCAGAAGCTTCTATCTGGAGGCCTACAACCAATGTGCTATATCTTGAGGAAGCTGTGGGATGCAAAATACCTTGGCCAATGGACAAGGTGCTTCTGTATACGGATTTCGTCGCTTCTGAAGATGTATCCATGGTAAAGTTTTCAAATCTTCTTTTCTTGTGGTGAAGTGATATATCTCTAATCATTATCTATCTAATCATATATCTCGACTAACTCCAAAGAGAAGGTTAACAATATACCTCTAGGTCCAAGTGCTGTTTGTATTGAAGTTGTGAAGGTTTTCATTGATAATGCTCATTTGTGGAGGCCAACTACTGAAGCTAGTTTAATTGGTGATGCAATTAACGAGAAAATCGCATGGCCAGTCCTAAAGATTGACGTCACGGCTGCAACCACTACAGATGCAACACTACCTAAAGTCACGGTATATTATTGAAACTAAGTTATTTCATTTTTTTGTCTGTTGATTGATGTTGGAACTTGCTTCTATTATTTGCTTTGAGTTGTAGAGTACAGGAAGCAATAGTTCCACCAGAAGTCCAAAGCAGAAGTGTTATCTTTTAGATTGCAGCAACTCTGGACATAAGGTAGCTGAAGGAAGAGTAGTTTCAACAGATCCGAACGAGACGTGCCATCATGTACCCATAGGTCCAAATGCAAGCAAGGTCTCGGTTAAAGTGGCTGAGATTGGTAATGCAAAGGTCTGGAGGCCAAATTCAGAGATTGAATTCATTTCTGATGCAATAGGTTCAGTTGTAGCATGGTCAAATGATAAAATCAAGTTTGTGTGAATGGATGGGATGTTGAAATTGTTGGAATTTTTATTTGTGTTGTAATGAATTTTTATTTTGGTTAATGACTGATTAGCAATTGTTGGAATTTGACCGGTGCAAAAAATTTCGAAAATTAAACCGGTCATGGCTAATTAAACCGGTGCTGGAAATTTCGAAAAATAAACCGGTTTGGAGATGTCTAAATTAAACCGGTGCTGGAAATTTCAAAAATTAAACCGGTTTTGACATGTCTAAATTATGTCTAAACTATGTTCAAACCGGTTTGGAGATGAAACCAGCAACATTTCATCAATTATGTCTAAATTAAACCTGTTTCAATTATGTCTAAATTAAACTGGTTATGTCTAAACCGGTTTGCTAAAAATTTGTATTGTTGTGCTTCCTTTGTGCTCTATACTCAAAAACATAAAGTTAAAACTCTAAACCTCAAACATTATAGTTAAATTTCTAAATCCTATTGTATAAAACATAAACATAATCCATATGCTTAGCAGAAAAATCTAAATCGAACCATCATGTACTTCTCCAAACTTATAGCACCCCAAATTCCTTAACATCCTCCATTAAGTCTTCATCGATGGGACTCATCAATTCGATCAATGTCAAGAACCTTCTAGACTCATTCCCGTACAATACCATAACAAACAAGACATTTTCTTTTTTAAACACATGTGGTACTCTTTCTCTCCCCCAGACTTATTCTATTTAATCTTCCGTTGAGCTTTGCTTGTTTTTTTTTGTTTTATTATCATTTTTTTTAATCAAAGGTGTAAGCGAATAATGGGGTCATCGGTAATTTACCTACCCCTCGCTTCCAAGCTTTGTGTGATCATTTGACTCAAGAGTAGAATAATGGGGTCACAGGTAATCTCTCTAAACTGATCAAAATCATCTCATCTTTTATTCTCTCTTTTTTTTTTAAACAAAGCTCTCAGTTTAAATTACATGAGACTTATTCTAAGATTGATGTTCATAGGGCTTGACTCCTTGTTCATAGGGCTTGACCCTAGACTTATTCTATTTAATCTTCCTGAGAGCTTTGGTACTCCTCTTAGAGATTTGAGGAGTACCAAATTTTTTTTTTCTTTTCTCAAATCTTACTTGTCAGGTATGAACAAGGAGTCAAGCCATATGAACATCAATCTCCTTGATGAGGTAAAAAGAAAAGCACAGAAATTACCTCAGACTTTTGTGGATTTTGTTGAAAATTTGGATGTCTCTGGTTCACTGTTCAGCCTTTGGATTTTCCATTAGTCGGATTTGGACTCAATCTGCAGCATTAATCAACCAAGGCAGTACACTAAAAAGAAAAATCATAGTTCCCAACAAAAATTTTGACTCCATAAAACAATTTTTTTTTTCGACACTCTCAAAAACAAAAACAAAAACATAGTTAGTAACAGCCTCCCTCAGACTTAAACAACACTGTCCCCAGTGTTATCAAGTAAGAGATTGGTGAAGAAAAATAAACAAAAATGAATAAGTATTGAAATTGTGAACAAAAATGTGTTACCAATCCGGATGTTCTGCGTCGACCGATGCTGATGGTGTGTTGGTCGATGCACTCTGCATATGCAGAGAGTTTGAACATTACTCCTGAGTTAGCTGCATTAATTTGTGTTTCTCTCATTCCTTGGATGTTAGCACTGCTAAGAATCACTCAAACACAAGATTAAACGCAACATGATAGATAGAAGTTCATAATTCAGTAAAAATCAAATTGACTCAAAGCAAAAATAAAAATGACTCAATTGAAGTGGAAAAGAAAAACCTATGAGTGGGTTGTCTCCCACTAAGCGCTTGTTTCCAGTCATTAGCTTGACTGTGTCGGATCTCAGGCATCCGGTGGATCGGAAGATGGCAATGAATGCTTCCGAGAGAATGGCCTCTTTATCCAAGGGGGTGTATAAGCTTTAGGTGCATGAGGTTTGCCAAGGATGTGAGGAACTGGACCAGGACGGGACTGAGGTATGGGTGGCTTTCTTTTATGTCCTGCAAAATCATCAATAGAAGAAATAAACGCTCTACGATAATCTCGTGGCTTGGTTAACTGCAAAACAATTTTTGTACCTTTGAAATTCTTATTGATGAATGGAGAGGGTTTGGGTGAAGAAGATGCATACCTTGGCCTTACATGTGGGTTCTTGACTGTGGAATGGTGAGATTTTAGCTTTACAACTGGTCTAGGACTTGTAGCTAAGAAATCAACTCGAGAATCTTCAGTTTTGGACAAGTCTGGACGTTCTCCTGGAGGTGTGTCGATCGATGCTACAGCTGCATCGATCGATGCTGACTCTGCAACTCGTGTTTCTTCAATGATTCTGCAACTAACCTCAGCAATCCGTGTTTCTATTACAAAAACTTCATCTGCCAGCGACTTGTCATGCAAATCCTGGAAATTTGGCGGCTCAACCGGTCATCGGTCACTCGTCGACGTCACCCGGTACCTCTCGACCATTCTCTCGGCAACTCTCGGTCGACATCGGTAGTTCTTGGTCCTTCTTCTCGGACGCTATCGGCAACTCTCTATTCCTTTCTCGGACAGTGTCGCTAATCCTCGACAACCCTCGGACATCCTAGGCAACTCTCGGCTCTATTGGACATCCTCGGTAAACCTTCGGACGATTTTTCTCAGCAATTCTCGGTCCTTCAGACTTTCTTGACAATTCCCGATACTTTGCGGTACGCGTCGGACAACTCTCGGTCCTCGGTACGTCTCGGACGACTCGGAAAGTACGTCTCGGACAACTCGGATATTTTTCGATCCGTCCAAAATTTCTCGGACTTTTCTTCAGCAAACTTTCTTTTCTCCTTGCTGGCTTCCTCTCTTGATCTTTTGGCCTTGAGTTTTCACTTTGAAATTTACCCCTTGGTGAGGGTCACTACATTCTCCCCCTCTTAATAGAATTCGTCCTGAATTCCATAGGGTTTTGAGGGTCCTGCCTCATCTTCTTCGACAAATAATTGAGAATATTTGGCTCGAATCCTATCCTTATCTTCCCATTTGGTAACTTTACGGTTCTGCTTTCCCCAAAATACTTAGATTTGTGGGATATTCCTGTTCTTCAACTTCCGCGTCCTCCTTTGCCCTATTCCAAACGGTCCTTCGGGGTATGTCAGATTTGACTCTAACTCTTCGATAGGTTCGGACACAGTCATGTTAGGATCTGGCAGATGCTTCCGTAGTTGTGAAACATGGAAGACTTTATGTAGCCTCATCATCTCTGGCATAGCTAGTCGGTAGGCTACTTCTCCAACTCTTTGCTCAATCGGATATGGTCCGATGAACCTTACCGCGAGCTTTCCCACTTTACCGAAGCGATCCTTTCCTTTTTGCGGTGCGACCTTCAAGTACACCATATCTCCGACTTTAAACTCCACTTCCTGCCTTTTACGATCTGCGTACTTCTTCTGGCGGTCTTGTTCCTTCTTCATACTCTCCCGTATGAACTTGATCTTTTCCGTCGTCTCATCAATCAGCTTGTGATTGAAACTCGTTCTTTCCCCAACTTCGGTCCAACATAAAGGCGTTCGACACGGCCTTCCGTACATCGCGTCAAATGGTGACATGCCAATGCTTGAGTGATAACTGTTGTTATACGCAAACTCGACCAAAGGCAAATTCTTCTCCCAATCTGATGACCATTCCAAAGCACATAGTCGGGGTATGTCTTCTATGGTTCGGATAGTCCTTTCCGTCTGTCCATCTGTCTCTGGGTGAAATGAGGTGCTCATGTGAACATCTGTTCCCAACGCCCTGTGCAGATCTTGCCAAAATATTGACGCAAATTTCGGATCGCGATCAGAGACAATGTTTGCTTGCACACCATGCAACTCCAAAATTTCGTCTATATACTTCTCTGCCAAGACAGGTGCTTGATCCGTGCTTCTTACTGGAACCAAACGGGCTACTTTGGTTAATCGATCAACCACTACCCATACTGCATCATTAATTCTCCCCTTCCTTATTGGTAGACCATTAATAAAATCCATCGAGATAGAGTCCCATTTCCACGTTGGTATGGGCAAGTTGGGTAGCAAACCTGCTGGCACTTGATGTTCTACCTTGATTCTTTGACATGAGTCACATTGGCTTACCCATTGTGCTACCGCCCTCTTCAATCCAGGCCAATGATAATATCTGCGCACGTCCTTATACATCTTGGTGCTTCCAGAGTGTATACTTAACGCTGAACTGTGGGCTACTCTCAATATTTCCTCTCGTAGTCCACTCCGGTATGGTACAGTGATTCTCCCGTTAAGAAGTAGGGTGTCATCATCTGCCAAATGATAACCACTAGCATTCGGTCCTTCTGAACTTTTCAACTCCTCGATAATCTTCTTCAGATTCTCGTCCTTGGCTTGCTCATCACGAATTCGACGTAGTAGGCTCGCTTGAGTTACTGCTTGTAAACCCAACGGCTCACTAGATTCTCCTTCTAAGGCTAGAAGCCTTACTTTCTTCAATTCCTCGGCTAAAGACTCCCCATCTTTCTCGGCATCCACTTGGGCTTTCCTTCGGCTTAGAGCATCTGCCACTACATTTGCTTTACCTGGGTGGTATTGGATCTTCAAATCGTAATCGGCAACGAATTCCATCCACCTTCTCTGGCGCAAATTAAGGCTTTGATGGTCCGTAAATACCTGAACCGCTTCCCCATACAAGTAGGATCTCCATATCCTTAACGCAAACACCACAGCTGCCATCTCTAGGTCATGTGTGGGGTAGTTTTCCTCATGCTTCCTTAATTTTCGGGAGGTATAGGCAATAACTCTCTCTCCTTGCATCAGAACACATCCAACACCAACTCTTGATGCATCGGTATACACAGAGTACAGCTGATTTGGCTCAGGTAGAGCTAAAATTGGTGCCGATGTTAACGCTCCCTTCAGCTTCTTAAAAGCTTCTTCCACTTCTTCGCTCCAAAGAAATGGTACTCCCTTACCAGTGGGTTGTATCAAAGGTTTTGCAATGGATGAAAACCCCTTTACGAACTTTCGGTAATACCCGGCAAGGCCTAAGAAACTTCTGACTTCTGTCACTGAGGTTGGCTTCGGCCAATTCTGAATTGCGGCAATCTTTTCTGGATCGGCAGACACGCCTTGCTCCGAAACTTGGTGTCCTAAAAATCCAATCTCTCTTTGCTAGAACTTACACTTGCTGAACTTTGCGAACAGCTTCATTTCCCTTAATCTTTCCAACACTTTTTTCAAATGTTCCGCGTGCTCCTCTGCACTTCGTGAATATATGAGGATGTCATCGATGAATATTATCACGAATTGATCCAAATAATCATGGAAGCCTTCATTCATTAACCGCATGAATGCTGCTGGCGCGTTGGTAAGTCCAAACGGCATCACAACGAACTCGTACTGACCATATCTTGTTTGAAACACTGTCTTCATCACATCTTGTTCCGTAATTGAGATTTGATGATAGCCAGAGGCTAAATCAATCTTCGAAAACCAATTTGCTCCTCTGAGTTGATCTAACAATTCATCAATCCGTGGCAACAGATACTTGTCCTTGATGGTTATGTTATTGATTCCTCGGTAATCAAAACACAAACGCATGCTTCCGTCCTTCTTCTTGACAAATAGCACTGGGGCTCCCCATGGCGATGCACTCGGTCGAATAAAACCCTTCTCCAACAAATCCTCAAATTGAGTCTTGAGTTCAGCCAACTCGGCTGGTGCCATGCGATACGGTGCCTTAGCAATAGGGACAGCTCCAGGCTCAAGATTTATAGTGAAAGGATGGCTTCTTGGTGGAGGCAATTCTTCCAACGACTTAAATACGTCCTCATAGTTCTTAACTATGGCAATATCCTCAACTCCCAAACCTTCTTTGTCATCTCCTCCCATGGCGGTAAGAGTGACTAGATACACACTTTATTCATCAAACGATTTCCGATCCTAACTGCTGATGCGAAGTACGCCGTCTTACTCAGGCTAATTCCATTGAAAATTAGAGGTGTCCCTCCTCCATTTTCAAATATAACTCTGCTCCTGCTGCAGTCTATATGGGCTTGGTGCTCCGACAACCAATCCATTCCCAAAATAGCATCAAACCTCTCCAACGGCATCACTAAAGGATTTACCGGGAGGCTTGAATCCTGCAAGACTATCGACACTTCCTTGAGCCATCTTCTCGTCTTCAAAGGCGGTTGATTACCAGCGGTGTAGACGTTGATATTCACTTCTTCCTCCTCACACAAATCTCCAAACTTGTCAACCACTTCGGGAGTCACAAAACTATTGGACGCTCCCGAATCGAACAGTACATGTGTGGGGTTACCACCAACAAGTAATGTTCCTAAATGCAAGGCAAATATAAAAATGCAATGCAAAAACTAAACACACAATCACACAACATTCACAAGCGAGTTAGAACCCAAACAAACCTGTTATAGGGCCCTTTGCGGCCTTTGGGGTTTTGGGTGGTTCTACTCCTAAAGCAAAAACATTTGCTGGGGTCGCTTGCTTCANATAAAGCCGCAATACACATTGCAACCAACTCAGTCTTCCATGAAAGGACAAAGCACATTGAGGTTGATTGCCATAAAGTGCGAGAAAAGATTGAAGAAGGTGTCGTTTTGCCGTGTTACACTCCAAGCAAAGATCAACTGGCGGATATCTTCACCAAACCCACAAGCTCTCAGATTTACGAATACATCTCCAGCAAGCTCGGACTCGTTGATCCAACTCATCCGTGAAAGAACTCTTCTAACCCGTGGAGATCATACTCTTTTCCTTAACATGGTTTTGTCCCATGTGGTTTTCTATGTTGAAGTTTTTAATGAGGTGATCTTTTGCGGGTTCCAAGCTTAGCCGTCTCCCATGGCTAAGCTTGAGGGGGAGTATTGACCGTGATCACTTTATAGCCGTTGCGATAAAGAGAAGAATAGTCTTGGGCGGTGCATTTAATGATCAAGTTTAACTTTGGGAAGGACTATATCTCCTTCCTTATTCCCTATGTGATTTATTAGGGTGTAGCCCTAGTTCTCTTGTTATATATATTCCCTTGTAAATCTTTGTAAAGGTAACTTATGCAATATAAGTCTTTTCATATTCTCTTTATCGAGTTCTGTTCTTCTCTCTTCTTCTACTTAAATCTCAACATGGTATGAGAGCAATTCTTCGATCCTTGATACTCTATTCCTATTCTTATTCTCTATTATACTTAAATCTCTTATATTCTTTTCAAATCTTGTTTCCTATTCTCGGTATACTTGTCTCAATTCCTCCTGATCTCGCTCATGGACACTACATAACCTATTGTTACACCAATTGTTCTTAAGGGAACAAACTACTTGCTGTGGACAAGAACCACAAGAACTGCCCTTGGAGGTCGTGGTCTTTGGAGTCATGTCGAAACTGACTATGTTCGAAAGCGAAACCTCAAAGGAAAAGATGAAGGCACTTCCGAGGTGGAAGTAGAGGAAGAGAGCGAGACGAAGACTAAGTGGTTCCAAGAAGACCAAATTTTCCTATCCGTTCTCCAAAACTCTCTCGATACGTCAATTCTTGAAGCCTACTCTTATTGTGAGACGGCCAAGGAGCTTTGGGAAACGCTCAAAAGTGTCTATGGTAATGTCTCTAACCTGACTCGAGTGTTTGAGGTCAAAAAGGCCATTAATGAGCTCCATCAAGAGGAATTGGAGTTCACTAAACATCTCGGTAAGTTTAGACCACTATGGTCCGAACTCGATATGTTGCGGCCAAGTACACTTGATCCGGCGGTACTGACTGAAAGGAAGGAGCAAGACAAAGTCTTTGGACTTCTTCTCACCTCGAATCCCTCCTTCAATGACCTCTTGAAGCACATTCTTAGAGCCGAGAAGCTTCCTTCCTTCGAAGACATTTGTTCTCAAATTCAAAAGGAACAAGGATCTCTTGACTTGTTTAGCGGTAAAGGGGAGCTTGCTACGGCTAACAAAGGAGTGTATAGGCATGAAGAGAGGAAGGTGTTGATCTGTGACCATTGCAAGAAGCGAGGACACATGAAAGATAAGTGCTGGATTCGTCATCCTCATCTCAAACCGGCCAAGTTCAAGGCTAACCTCTCGAAGGAAGTGGCTAGCGACAAAGGAACTGGTTCATCGAGGCAGGGAGATGAGGCGGCTATGACGGCAGCCTATGGAGAGGTGGTAAGGAAGTCGGACCTAGAGGCCCTCATCAAGTCTATTGCCGCTCTAAAGGACTCCGGTATCAATTTCTTTGCATCAAAACCTAGTACCTCTCTTGTTGTTGATTCGGGTGCTTCTCACCACATGATTAGTAACCCTAGTCTTATACACAACATAAAACCGGCTCTAGGTAATGTTATCATTGCTAATGGAGATAGAGTACCGGTTAAAGGAATAGGTGAACTAAAGTTATTTGATAAAAGTTCGAAAGCTTTCTTTATGCCTTCTTTTACCTCGAATCTTTTATCAGTAAAGAAAGCTACTACGGATTTGAATTGTTATGCGATTTTTGGATCTAACAGTTTACATTTTCAGGATATTGAGAGTGGAAAGGTCCTTGGAGAAGGAGATGGTAGAGGAGACCTTTATGTCCTAGAGAAAGCTTCATTTCCTTCTAATTCGTTTTCTTTTGCTTCGAATCTCAGTAATAATTTAAGTGATGTTTGGCATGCTAGACTAGGCCATCCTCATTCTCGTGCTTTTGAATTAATGGTACCTAATGTTTCGTTTGATAACTCCACTTGTGAGTCTTGTATTCTTGGTAAACATTGCAAAACCGTTTTTCCTAAATCAAGTACCTTTTATGAATATTGCTTTGATTTAGTGTATTCTGATGTTTGGACATCTCCTTGTCTTTCTAGGGATAACAACAAGTATTTCGTGACCTTTATTGATGAGAAATCTAAATATACTTGGCTAACCTTGTTACCTTCTAAAGATAAAGTCTATGATGCCTTTGTCAATTTTCAAAATCATGTTACTAATCAGTTTAATGCAAAGATAAAGGTACTCAGATCGGATAATGGAGGAGAATACACTAGCCACAAACTTAAAGAGCACCTAGCTAAGCATGGAATCCTTCAACAGACCAGTTGTCCATATACGCCTCAACAAAATGGAGTGACTGAGAGGAAGAATCGACACTTAATGGAGGTGGCTCGGTCGATGATGTTTCATTTGAATGTCCCTAAGCGGTTTTGGGGGGATGCGGTCATGACGGTATGCTACTTGATAAATCGGACACCAACAAAATTCTTAAATGACGCATCACCCTATGAGGTACTTAACAAAATTAAACCTTCTCTTGATCACTTACGTGTGTTTGGGTGTGTTTGTTTTGTATTAGTACCCAGAGAACAGAGGAATAAACTTGAGGCCAAAAGTACTAGAAGCATGTTTATTGGCTACTCAACAAGCCAGAAGGGGTACACNCTCGTGCTTTTGAATTAATGGTACCTAATGTTTCGTTTGATAACTCCACTTGTGAGTCTTGTATTCTTGGTAAACATTGCAAAACCGTTTTTCCTAAATCAAGTACCTTTTATGAATATTGCTTTGATTTAGTGTATTCTGATGTTTGGACATCTCCTTGTCTTTCTAGGGATAACAACAAGTATTTCGTGACCTTTATTGATGAGAAATCTAAATATACTTGGCTAACCTTGTTACCTTCTAAAGATAAAGTTTATGATGCCTTTGTCAATTTTCAAAATCATGTTACTAATCAGTTTAATGCAAAGATAAAGGTACTCAGATCGGATAATGGAGGAGAATACACTAGCCACAAACTTAAAGAGCACCTAGCTAAGCATGGAATCCTTCAACAGACCAGTTGTCCATATACGCCTCAACAAAATGGAGTG
>NC_025686.1:11684879-11691733 GCF_000633955.1 Camelina sativa
GGGGTACACGTGTTACGATCCGATCAATGGTCGCACTCTGGTCTCGCGTGATGTCAAGTTTCTTGAACAACAAGGCTACTACGACAAGAGGGATTGGGAGGGCTTAAAAGACTTATCTCAATCTAATACTGACCGGGCAGCTAACTTACGATTCCTTCTTGACCATCTCGGCATCACTAAACCAACACCGCCTGGCGCACAGAACATCAATGCTGATCCTTTACCATCATCTCCAATCCAATCCGAAGAAAGGCTGGATACGAGTTTGCCTATTGCAAATCCATCATTGGAACAAGTTTCCGAACCCATTGCTTCTTCAACTACGAAAATTTCTACTAAGTCCGATCATGTCGAACAACAAACAGAGAGCACAGATAAAGAAGAGATACTTGATCAACCGGTTACTCAACCCTTGCTCCGGCGCAGTACCCGGATCCGATCTCATCCGTCTACATGGAAAGACAAGAGGGTTTACTACAATAATCAGGCAGTTGCTCATCCTATTCAGGCTGTTTGTTCGCTTGACCTTATTCCCTCAGCTCATGCTGCCTTCCTTGGTAAGTTGGATGCGCACTTTGTCCCTCAAACCTACGAGGAAGCTAAGCAATATAAGGAATGGCTTGATGCGGTGGACGATGAAACAGCAGCTATGATCAGAAACAGGACTTGGGATGAGGCCGATCTTCCGAAAGGTAAAAAGGCTGTCAGCTCAAAGTGGGTGTTTACTATCAAATATCTTAGTACTGGTGAGATAGAGCGTTACAAAGCCCGTCTGGTGGCCCGGGGCTTCACTCAAACCTTTGGTCTTGACTACACCGATACATTTGCACCGGTAGCCAAACTTCACACAGTCCGGGTGGTCCTATCCTTGGCTACTAACCTCTCTTGGGAGCTCTACCAAATGGACGTCAAGAATGCTTTTCTTCAGGGGGAGCTGACTGAGGAAGTCTACATGCATCCTCCAACGGGTTTAGAACACATCGTTTCTCCGGGTAAGGTTCTCCGGCTCCACAAGGCAATCTACGGTCTCAAACAATCTCCGAGGGCGTGGTACCACAAGCTCAGCTCTACACTGCGTACGAATGGATTCAAACGCTCTAAGGCTGATCATACGCTGTTCACTCTCCACACTAACGGTGGCCTTGTCGTCGTTCTCGTCTATGTTGATGACATCATTATCACCGGCGATGATAAGGACGGTATTTGTGCCACTAAGGCTCTTCTTAACTCTGCCTTTGATATTAAGGATTTAGGTGAACTCAAATACTTCCTTGGGATAGAAATTTCTCACTCTCCGGAGGGATTATTTCTCTCTCAAAGGAAGTATACCCTTGATCTTTTACATGAGACAGGTAAAATGGGTGCAAAACATGTGTCCACGCCACTTGAGGAGGGTTACCAGGTCAAGTGAAAGGGGGAGAAGCCAACACCCGGTGCTCCAGTTCCCAAGTTGCACCAACCATACAAAGATGTGGGACGCTACCGTAGGCTGGTGGGCAAGCTTATCTATCTCACGATCACAAGGCCGGACATATGCTATACGGTGAACCAAGTCAGCCAACACATGAAGGCCCCAACGAACTTTGACTGGCAAACGCTTGAGCGGATCCTTTGTTATCTCAAGGGTAGCCCAGGGCAAGGTATTTGGATGGGAAAGAACAACAACACGGAAATTGTCGGCTACTGTGATGCAGACTACGCTGGTGATACGATGGATAGGAGATCTACGACAGGGTATTGTACGTTTGTTGGAGGGAACCTAGTAACCTGGAAGTCGAAGAAACAGAAAGTTGTGTCTCAATCTAGTGCCGAGTCGGAATATAGGGCGATGAAGAAGCTAACCAACGAGTTAACATGGCTCAAGAGTCTCCTTAAGGATCTTGGAGTGGAGTCTGATCAACCAATCACCATGCATTGTGACAATAAAGCCGCAATACACATTGCAACCAACTCAGTCTTCCATGAAAGGACAAAGCACATTGAGGTTGATTGCCATAAAGTGCGAGAAAAGATTGAAGAAGGTGTCGTTTTGCCGTGTTACACTCCAAGCAAAGATCAACTGGCGGATATCTTCACCAAACCCACAAGCTCTCAGATTTACGAATACATCTCCAGCAAGCTCGGACTCGTTGATCCAACTCATCCGTGAAAGAACTCTTCTAACCCGTGGAGATCATACTCTTTTCCTTAACATGGTTTTGTCCCATGTGGTTTTCTATGTTGAAGTTTTTAATGAGGTGATCTTTTGCGGGTTCCAAGCTTAGCCGTCTCCCATGGCTAAGCTTGAGGGGGAGTATTGACCGTGATCACTTTATAGCCGTTGCGATAAAGAGAAGAATAGTCTTGGGCGGTGCATTTAATGATCAAGTTTAACTTTGGGAAGGACTATATCTCCTTCCTTATTCCCTATGTGATTTATTAGGATGTAGCCCTAGTTCTCTTGTTATATATATTCCCTTGTAAATCTTTGTAAAGGTAACTTATGCAATATAAGTCTTTTCATATTCTCTTTATCGAGTTCTCTTCTTCTATCTTCTTCTACTTAAATCTCAACAATGAGGTCGCATAGTGTCCCATCTCGCCACAGTAGAAACATGTGACAGACGAGAGACTCGTATTCTTAGTTTCCACAACGGTCCGGCAAGCTCAAGCAAAATGCCCAATTTGACGACACACATAGCATCCCCTGGGATCCATGTTATTCACTGCACGTCCTCCTTGGTTAACAGTCATGTTGACTTTACCACGACCTGCACCCCAATTTCCGGGAATTCACAACTTTAGTCTGCTGCACGGGTTCCTTCTTTTTCTCTTGGGCCATAATTTCTTTTTCCAACTCAATGGCCTCTTCAACACTCACCGCTCTCTCTTCCACTTCTGCGACACTTCGGTATGTCACAGCGTGCAACCTTCCCTTTATATCTGGCCTGAGTCCATTAAAGAACCTCCGGGCCATAGCTAGCTCATCGTCATTACCCTGGTATAAATACCTCCGGAGTCTGGTGAAAACTCTCCCATATGCTCGAACACTCATCTCACCTTGTTCCAAACGCAAGAACTGATTTTCCAGTCGATCACGCAACTCTGGTGGAAAATACTTCTTCTCAAACTCCCTCCTGAATATATCCCATGATATTGTCTGAAATCGATAGCGGGAACCCACGCTATCCCACCATGCACGAGCATCTTCTTGTAGAAATTTGACCGTGACTGGTCTTCTAAACTCTTCCGGACATTTCGACATTTCAAAATTAGTCTCCAATTCTTTTATCCACGCGTCTGCTAAGACCGTGTTCAGATATCCCTTGAACTTGGGAAGTCCTAAGTTCCTCATCATCATTACCCATTTTAGGAATTGGTCTAATGAATCTTCTGTTGGCTGATTTGCTTGATTCTGCTGCTGCTGGATCATGTGATTCAAAAGGTCTTGAATCATCTTAAGCGTCTGCTGGGTCTCTGGTACATTCGGCTCACTCGGGCCTTCTCCACGAACTTGGTCTCCTCTTGGCATATCCCGGTTTGGGTTAGCAGCAAACTGACCCCTCGGTGGAAATCCTGGCGGATACATGTCCTCAGGTGTACTGAAATAGGTTGAGCTGGTTGGTGTGTATCTTGGCGTCGCGCCAAGTACATCCCATTCCGGGATAAACGTGTTTGGCTCAAATACGTCTGGGAACGACTCTTCCCCTTGCGCATCATCAAAATACGAACCCCATTCCTCCAAAAAAAACTGTTGACTTGAACCCTCTCTGTGCCCGGCGAAAAGCGCATGGATCTAGACCTGTCGTATCCTTGACCAGACATCTGCATCCACGATCAACAAAGGGTTTACTTAATCCCATCTAACCCTAAGTGATGAACGAACCAGATTATCCTAAGTGTCTACTGCGACCTTTTTGACTCGATAAATCATTTGAAAACGCGAGTCCTATACAGCATCATAAACATGCTCTGATACCACCGTTGTAACGCCCCTGAACCGTACTATGACCACCAAGGCCATCGGACAGACCCGAGATGCTACTTGGGAAACGTTCACCAACGATCCGGCCGGGTGCAAGAACAGATCAGGACCCATTGGCCAGTCCATCGGTGAGGTTCCCAACCACACGACACATCCTTTAGGCTTTGCAACCCTACGGATACGCCGTGCGTTGAACCGACTCGGACAAAGTCTATATCAGTATAACTCGCCTGAATAAGGAAACCCGAATATTCGATTAACAAAAAGAGTTTTTACAAAAGAGTTTTTGGACAAGGCTTAGTGCCGAGTTTGATAAAAACATACTTGTATTTTACAATAGACACAAAATAAAACTACTCCGGGGTCCTATCGTTCACCACGCCCTCTAGTTCCCTCTAGGGTCACCTGCAGGACAAAATATTATCATAAGTAATCTAAGATTACTTAGTGAGCTCAGGGTTCCTGCACAATAATAATCCCCCCAACCCCAAACATCAAAAACAACAACATGCAAGCAAGCATCACAAACTTCAAGCAATCAAACAAAAATCAGAGATAGCATGCGGAAGATAATGAGCAAAGCAAATTAATCTTGCAAGCAATAACATCAACATGCATCAACATGCAACAACACGCAACAACATAAACTTGAGACAAAACAAGAGTTTTAAACAAGTTCTAATTTATGGGCCCGTTATGCTTCCTCTCCCTAACCCTTCATAAACAACCGTATTACAGCCACAAAGGCATGCAATCGGACTTCACTCAAAGCTACACCGTCGTGTAGACAGCCTCGGCCAGGGTAGCGAGCCCAGTAACCTCTGAGCTCTTCGTAACCAACCCTACAACACACGAACATGGGTTGCATGTCGCGGCTGCATGTGGTACATATGGGAAGGACAGTGATACCAAGTCTTACTATGCTTAGTCGGAATTTCTCGCGGACTAAAACGCCTTAAGACTTGAGTTTTTATGGTTTTTAACTCATAATTTTACAAGTATCTTAACATGTTATCACCATTGTTACTAGAACATTTCAAACTAGTAACTGGTATAACCTCACCGCGCATACATTTAAACAAGAAAATCACCAAGAAATTCAAGTAAAATGCAACTAAATGCTCATGCAAACCGTGCACTAGATGGATGTCTTTGTTTCCCATCTAGTCCGGCGAAATATTTGCCTGAACTCACAGAAAACTGGCAATCTCGGTAAGAGTGGTCGGACTTTCTTCACGGCAACACCTTAAACCCTCCCTTGGTGAAATCGAGTTCCTTCTCGATTCAACACTTAACTGCAGTCGTGCGATAGTCTTGTCTTGCTTCCTCTTCTCTTCTCTTCTTCTCCCTTGCGGCAATACTTCTTTTCTTTCTCTCCTCTTTCTCTCTTTCTCTCCTCTTTTTCTTTCTCTCTTCTTTACTTACGCAATTTTTGCGAAAATAAGAGAAGATAGAACTCCTTATATAGAGAAAGAGGTGAGCGACTTGGCCTAATGCATGTGTGTCATGTGCCACTCCTTTAAGCCACACAATTTTGTGGTTGTACACTTGTTAAGTGTAGACAACACTTGTCACATGGAATCTTGCATGCCTTCTCTATTCACACTTGCATGAAACATGATTGGCTGCATGGAAATCATGATGTCTTCCACTTCCAATTTTGTTGCAGAGATTCCTTGGAATATCCTCTTTGATTCCTCTCTTAACTTGCATGAATTCCCATTGGTTAAATCTTGAGAAGACAAATTCCACAAATCCCGGAAATTTGGTGGCTCAACCGGTCGTCGGTCACTCGTCGACGTCACCCGGTACCTCTCGACCATTTTCTCGGCAACTCTCGGTCGACATCAGTAGTTCTTGGTCCTTCTTCTCGGACGCTATCGGCAACTCTCTATTCCCTTCTCGGACAGTGTCGGTAATCCTCGATAACCCTCGGACATCCTAGGCAACTCTCGGCTCTATCGGACATCCTCGGTAAACCTTCGGACGATTTTTCTCGGCAATTCTCGGTCCTTCGGACTTTCTCGACAATTTCCGGTAGTTTGCGGTACGCGTCGGACAACTCTCGGTCCTTGGTATGTCTCAAACGACTCGGACGGTACGTCTCGGACAACTCGGCCATTTTTCGATCCGTCCAAAATTTCTCGGACTTTTCTTCAGCAAACTTTCTTTTCTCTTTGCTGGCTTCCTCTCTTGATCTTTTGGCCTTGTGTTTTCACTTTGAAATTTACCCCTTGGTGAGGGTCACTACACGCTGGCGTTACAATTCTCCCCTTCTAACAAAAGTTTTGTTCTCGAATTTGAACACACCGCCACTAATCCACAAAACTCCTCTAACTACCGCTGCAACGGTTTGCACCACCTAACCATCCGGTCTACCGCAACCAGGACACCACCGACCAAAATCACCTTGACCCCACTGGTCAACACAATTCAGACCCCACGGGTCAACCCAAACCTGACTTTCCCAATCACCACAACTCTGACCTGACCCTCCCAGTCTACACACTGAAACCCCCAAGATTGAACGCCCATCAACCCCGAGATTTGCATCCGGTCACAACAGAAAATCTGAGATTGAACCCCCATCAATCCCCTAAATCCGCATCCGGTCACACTGCTTATCCCACGTCCTTGACGCTTTTGCCCCTAATTTATCTGCTCTTAGGTCGCAACCTTTAGGCCATACCGTTCAAAATCTTAGACACCCCGTCTTCCAGCCATAAAGTCTCACCCTCAGGTTGTCACCCTCCAAATCTCGGTACCAGGAGAACCCCCATCTCTTCTGCCACCCTCAAGACCACAGTCCCTCGAGTTATCGATATCTAGGAACCCCCTGTCCCCTTAGAAGAATCCCCATCTTCTCATGAGTTAATCAGGACCTCCCCCC
>NC_025686.1:11692202-11699827 GCF_000633955.1 Camelina sativa
TTACAGCAAATGGTCATAAAGTCTATAAGCATTCCCTTGGACCACCCCGTGATCCGCATAGAACATTGCAGTGTCCTACCAACCACCATATTCTCTCCCGGAACACCAACTCCACCTTGGCCACTCCTAGGCCACACTCTAAAACATCCTAAACACTTTGAATGTTCACACACACTCTTTCCAGATATAGTCAAGTTCTAACTCCCATAAAACTTTCCATTTTTAGAAACGTTCTAATTATGGAAAGTTTCCATTCATAGAAATTCCAAGCTATTTCCTTTTCCACATGACACACAAGTCGGTCAACACTCACACCCTTGATTGGCTCCAAATTCTCTTCCTTAGCCAATTTGCTCCAAAACGTTCCAAATTGCTCCATTTTGCTCCGTCCATGCCAAAATCCTATAAAAACTGCAAAGACTCACAACGACCCTAAAAACATATCAAAAGACTCTAAAAGAATCCTTATATAATGGCTAAAAACCACAAAAACCATGATATATCAACTCCCATATACCTAGCCTTTTCTTGCCATCAAGCAAAACATAAGCTTAGACCGGTGACCAAACAAGAAACTACAAAGGACATAGAAATAATTGGATGGGTTTTTCACCCATCGGAATGGGCGGCGCCAGCGTGCATAAACTGGGAGATATCTATTCATCTCTCACAGATCCAAAGAGATTCATCTTCCAAATCACGTATTAAGTCACATGGAATTGACTGAGAAAAGCGAAAGAAAATTGTGAGAGAGAAGAGGGGCAATTTTGTCATTTTTGGTCAAATTAAATACTTATTTATGTAATTCGGGATAATAATACCTAAATTCATAAGAATATGAAAAAGGCTTATATCTGTAATTGATCCCAAGTTTTATTAATTAACAAATTTCTTAATGATTTTTTTCATCAAAAATATATTAATTTGGGAGAAATATCTATTTACATACGTGATATAATGCAGTTCAGTACAAACTTTGCATACTGAAAGATCCGTTTTACATTTGTATTCTCGGAATAAGAAATAAATGAGAAAGTTGGGTATTCTTCTCTATTAATGATGATTTCTTCTAGGTAAACAAAAAATGTTGGCCACTCGGTAGAAGAAGATATCATCTTCACCAAATCTGAACAATCAGCATGTTTAATGCCTCGACCGTCAACTCACTTAGTGGGCCCATGTCTACTCCCAGTCCATGAGCCAACCTTGAATAGTGAGTCCCAATCCATTTCCGACCCATGGGTCCACCATATATGACGTATGGTTTGCTACGTCTGAGAATCCTCACTCACACGGTTCCAACAATCACTTTCGGCAAGATCACCTATCCTGAAACTCCTCCAGAATAAACACGCTTAACCGTGAAGTTCTTTCATATATTTCACCTTGTTTTACCTTAGTTTATTTACATCTTTTGCATGATTTACTATCTAGTTTGGCCATTATTGAGTAGCTTTAGGACTGTTTATGCATTAGAGCAGAATTGCATTGCATTTGAATAGTTTTTAGCATAAGCAGGTGATTTTAGATCCTAAGGAGCATGGAAGGATGCTGAGGAGGATTGGGGCTATCAAGTGAAGAAGACAAGGGAGCTAGAGCAGAAGAATCAAGGTGAAGAAGTCCACTCGACCACCACACTCGACCAGACACTTGACCGTGTGAGGAGAGGGACTCGGCCCACTGAAGAAACGCAAGAAGAGGTCTTTCGACCAGGTACTCGACCGAGCACATGGTCGAGTTGACCGAGCCGCCTTCCTATTTTGTCTTCTAGCCGTTTTAGGGCTTCCCCTCTCTCCTATATAAGACCCTTGTACCTCATGGCCGCAAAGGAGTTAACGTCTCAAAAGTCCCTAAAAAAATTTGACAAATCTCCTATCTCCCTCTTTATTCTTCATACCCTCACCTTTTTTAATAAGAGGTGGTGAGACGATTTTAGCCTTCTAATTTCATTGATTTAGATTAAATTTTTTAAGTAAAAAAACAAACCCAGCTGAATCATTGACCCGAGAAACCCGACCTGGTTACTCACCTCTCAACCTAGCCGCCAACGACTCTTCCGTCGTCGGAGCTCCTACTGCTGTCGTTCTTCACCAACTCGAGTTGAATCAAGTTGTTCTTCAAAATGCAGGTGCATTACTTCACATTAGAGTAACTTTTGGTTGAATTTGTTTTTGATTTGTAAATTTAGAAATTCAATTGGATTTAGATCGAAGAAAGCTTAGCACATTGGGTGTTTTACAAAGGTTGATGGGTCGATTGAGCTATCTATTAGATAAGAAAGGGATTTGGTTTTTGATTTCAGTGAATTAAGGAGATTAGAACTCGTTTACCATTTGATTTGATTTTGATAGGAGAGAGAGAAGGTGGTGAAACTGGTAATACTGGTATATTTAGTAAAACTAGTAAAACTAGTAGTAGTACTAATTAGGAATTTTTTTATATTGGTTGGTTTGGCAGGATAAAATATGCGAGAACGTCAGCCTACATTTTAAGTTTGAAGGTTGCATGTATAGTATAATGTTCAAGAGGAATATAACATTGTTGATGTTAAAAGTAAGGATACAGAGGAAGCTTGGGTTTGTTGAAAGTAATGTTCAGTTGCAGCTGAGCTACAAGCCACTACTAGTAGAAACATTGGAGCATTGTGAGCTTAATGTTGATGAGGATGTTAATGTTTATCTAGACTCCGTTACTTATGAGAAGCGAAGATGTATGTTGTTTGTGAATGTCATCCCTTCTGAGCCTCAGCCTGAGCAAGTTCCCATAGTGCCCATAGTGCCCACAGTGCCCACAATGGCCATAGTGGACCAAAGTTCTATTGGTATGAACTTTGAAAACCAACATACAAAGGATGGTGAAATCGGACCTAACGCCATTGTTGTCTACGTAGGCAAAGAAAAGGCTGTAGAGGGTGATTCTAATAAAGAGGGTGAAGCTGAATCACGTGATGAAGGTGATGAATATACTGAGCCACGCCCTGTTGTAGAACCGTGTAAGTATATTGAACCATGGGATGACGGTTTGGATCTGACTAAACTTCAAGAATTTCCAAACAAGAAGGCATTGCAAGATGTGGTGGATAGAGCTTCATTCGCTAACTGTTTTAGTTTTGAAATAGTAAAGTCGGACAAGGTGCGTTATGTGGTCAAATGTCCTAAAGAAGGATGTAACTGGGGTTTACGAGGTGGTAGGATTCGAGATACAGATATTTTCTCGATTAGAAGGCACAACAAGATGCATACATGCTCTCGGGCTAGTCAAAGTTCAAGCAACAGTAAGAGACAAGGCACTCCACAATTAGTTGCTTCTCTTTTACATGGTGATTATCCAGGGCAAATGGAAACTCCACCTCCGAAAATTATCATGGATCTTGTCAAGACAAAATTAGGTGTTGATATATCATATTCCACGGTGTTGAGAAGGAAAATTCAAGCTGTTACTGATTTGAAAGGTAGCCCAGAAGAAAGCTACAAGATGCTGTGATGTTATCTGCACATGTTAGAGAAGGTTAATCATGGTACAAGATCATATGTGCATTGCAATGAGAATAATAAATTCATGTACTTGTTCATAGCTTTGGGAGCTAGCGTTGAAAGATTTTAAGTCATGAGGAAAGTTATAACTATGGATACAACTTTTCTAAAGAACGGATATAAGGGTGTTCTTGTTCTTGTTTTTGGAGATGTTGAAAACCGTTGTTGGGGATTCTTCTGAAATAGTATTTAGGACTCACAGAAATACAAGTCTCATAAAAGCCATAGCTAATGTGTATCCTCTGGCTCATCATGGTTTTTGTATATGGCATTTATCCCAAAATGTGAAAGGTTATGCTCGTAACGTCAACAAACACGTTGTTGCATGGATTTTCATGGAGTCTAGTAGGTTTTACACAGTGGCTGAGTTCAACATTGCTTACGCTTCTTTTACGACAAGATATCCTTCTGCTGCCAGGTATCTTGCAGAATCTACCTAGAAAGAAAGATGGGCAAGATGTGTTTTTCCAGGAGATAGATACAACCTAGACACAAGCAACTGTCTTGAATCGTTGAACAGCGTATTTAAAGAACTGGTTTAATGAACATCGAAAATATGCTGTGTCTGGATCAGTCGCAAATAAATTGGTGCCTTTAGTGGAGAACTACTTACATGATTTATGGGCAACTGCTGAGAAACTAAAGGTGACAGAGCTAAATGGTTTCGAACTTGAATACAATGTCATTGACAGTGACGGAAAGCCTTCTTTGGTGAAGTTGCGATTGAGAAGTTGTAGTTGCAGGTATTTTGATATACAAAAGTATCCTTGTGTGCATGCATTGGCGTCTTTCATTACATTCCAAAATTATAGAGGTAAGGATATCGAGTTACATGAGATGTGTTCTAAGTATTATTGTAATACCCGAACTCGATACCCAGAACTGGTCAACGGCTTGACTCCCTGGCCCGACCCAAAACGCTCCTTAAATGCAAAACCACCAATTAATTATGCAAAATGAACTCTTCTCTTAACCAACCTGCAAACAGAGAGGGGTGAGTAATTGATAATTACTTAGTGACGGAAAGCCTCAAGGCTCCCGAAGTCTCCACACCCAAACACGCTTAGACAATCCCAAAGTATAAACCTAAGACACGCAGCAATCATTGTGTCCTAAATCCTGTGACACACAAACATACGCACACATCACAGAAATGGAACTACGTACGTCCCATGATACCACATGTCAAGACACGCCAAACCGTGCATTACCAGATTCCTCATGCTTTCGCACTTCTTCCTGCACATTTTCACTTGCGTATCCGGATTCCTCGTGCTTCTCGCACTTCTTCCACGCATAACCACGTGTTGGCTCGTCAGCCAATCTTGTCTACCCGCATTCCGCGCCCGTAGACCACCACATAACTACAAGTGTATCACCGATATATATTCTCCAAATTCTGTTTCACCACGGGTCACTATGTCCCAAGCAAGGGTCTGTTTATCTTCTACAAGTGAATCTAGAGAAGATGTCATCTTGCGGTTAAGGAAGATTATGTAGAAGTGTGTGGATGCTTCAGTTTCTTAAAGCCTACAGTTGGATGACAAGAGATCAACTCATTCCTGATAATCTGCTGGGGCAGCAGATTGTAATGAGATTTTTGATTCAGGTGTCTACAGGAACAACATAGATGTGATGCTCTGGTCATCATTGTACATGCATGTTTGGACAAGGTTGTGTTAAAGAACAGATGACTGTGTTTGCTCTCAATGATGCTGAATGCAACTGTTGAGTTTCTCAGGAATGTGTTTGCGTTGAAGAATTGCTTAAGAGAAGGTGTATGAGATTCTTACACTAATCTGTCAACTGCCAAGGGGTTTGATCAAGACAGTGAATGTTCTCTTCAAAGAACATGGATTTTATGAAGTCTCACTTATGACAGATTCGGAAAGTAGAACATGCCTTGCTCATCTGTTTATATGGGCAACACGGTTCTGTGTAGAATCGATCAAAGAAGTTGATTTGAATGCAAGGATGAAGGAGATCTACAGTGAAGCAGAGGTTTGAAATAATACACAAGAGACTGTTTTTTCTGGTAAAGCTTGTGTATGGTCACCTCTTTACTATGATTCAATCAAAGTGCTACTTGCTGTTCTAATTCTCGACTATCAGCATCCTATTGCCCAACATCCAGTTGTGGTTGCAAGGAGAGTCAAAATGCCTACAAACATGAAGCTGTTCAAAAAGGTGTCGAGACTAATCATCAATGTGCTTAAGGATGTGAAGCACTGTTAGCAGGTAAGTGATTCCCATAACTCAGTATACAGTTGTGATACATATGTTTGTTTTTTACTTAGTTGATCACTCAAGCTGGGGGAGAATGATTCTGGTTCTGGTTTTTGTTCAACGCCTAATGATAAGGAGTTCTGAACTTATGGGGGAGAATTCTTGTAGCTACTTGGTTTAGGGAGAGAATCATTGTTTATAGGGGAGACTTAAAGATCCAGTATAACGATACATATCATTCTTCCTAATGATGAATCGATTGCCTCTTCTTCCAACCTTGTGGAACTTCTTCTGGTGTGTGAGTTGACTTACACGATTCTTAAATCTGCAGCAATCAACCTTAGTATGACCAACCACACCACAATACCAACAACGACCCAATTTCTCTCTCAGGTTGTTCACAACAATCATTTGATCAGTCTTCTACAGGTTGAACTCAGACGCTCGTTTGACAGCACCACCTCTGTTTTGCAGCACTATTAACCCATTCACTGCACTTGTGCCACCACTTGAGTTTCTTCCATGGTTCTTCATACCACAGTTTGCAATCATAGTATCCTTGTGAGTGACCAGCCGCTTGTCTAGATCTTTTGCTCCTTTACTCAGCCTCTTGTTAATCTTTAGCTGATCCTCAAGACGTTGTCTCAACAGAGACGTAATAACTTTCTCCTCAGACAACAATTTCTCAAGAGTGAAGACTCTATAGAGCAGCTCTTTCTTCTCAAACACCAGATCATAATTCTCCTTCTTCTGCAGAATCAGATCCTTAGACAGAGCGATGACTTGTTTCTCAACAGATAAGCTAGCCACATCATCCTTAGGCTTCAAAATAGGCTTCTAATTCTCATCATCTTCTTTGGCTGAATCAATATCACTCCATGTCAAACAAGATTTCGTATGAACACATCCTTGACAGTTGTAACACTTCAACACGCTTCTTCTTTCAAGTCTAGAACATTCTTATTGGAAGTGTCCATAACCTTGATATTCAGAACTCTGAGATTCTTTCTCTGCATCAGATCTGGATGATGAAGATTGATGCTGACGTTGTATACCCTTCAGACTTTTGAACTAGTTATTAATCAGTACTCCCTCATTACCTTGAACAGACGTCTGAGTTTCTACAGTCTTCAGAGTGAATGATTCCTCAGCCTTCTGGTCGTTCTTTCTCATCAGCAGTTCATCTGTCTGAACTAATTTCACACACTGATCAACCTTCTGTTCATCAGAACTTAAAGGGCCTTTACCATCAGATTTGTGAGAAAGATATCCATGTGATAAGCTTCTGAGAAATTCCTTGACAAACCTTTTATCGTTATATACCTTCTTCAGCACTACAACTTCATGACAAGGGGAGCTTAGTTGACAGTTGAAACGACAGGATGGTGATACATAATATTTTTCCTTCTTCATCCTTCTGGTTTCCTCAAAGAAGGCTTCCAAAATATCCCAAGCTTCTTTCGCCGACATACACTCTTGTATCATCGCGAACAGATCCATCGGCAAGCAGCTGCAAATTGTAGATAACGCTTCAGAGTTCTGTTTTCCCTTTAACTTCCCCTCAGCCGTCCATACCTTAGAGGATTTTATTACATTTTCTCCTCCCATGCTTGTAAGTGTTGGAAGTGACCATCCATCTTCAACAGCGAACCAGGCTTCCATGTCACGACTCTGAATCATCTGTCTGATTTGTGCTTTCCAATCATCATAATGCTCAGCGTCTAGCATCAGCGGATTGTTCTCATCAACAAACTGTTGTGGATTCTCCATACCTCGTCTCAAGATCTCACCTGTTGAAAAGATAAACAATTCTTTTATCAGGCGTCCCCTCTGATACCAATTGTAAAGGTATAGAGAAGCACAACA
>NC_025686.1:11700125-11742580 GCF_000633955.1 Camelina sativa
ACTGATTCACACTTGGAACGCGCCAAGCCAACGCTTTTCTATTCAATCTTATTAACAAAATTTATCTTTTACAAGGATACAATTTTGTCTCGGCCCTTACTCAACCTATTCTACCCAATAGGATTGAACCCGACTAAGAATGAATGTAAGCCTCTATCTTTTCTATCTAAACACACACCTGTGTAGATCTAAGAGAATAAAATCACCCTCTCTCTTTTCTATCTAAACTCTCACCAGAGTAGATCTAAGAGAAAGAAAAACAATTCTCTGTGCACTTAAGCACCATCCTGATTAACGTCACAGAGAACTGGGAACACCCCTTCTAAGCCTTATCTTTGTGGCTTCGAAGTTTACAAACGTATCTATATTCTAGAGTGCTTAAATTGGCTCGTGGCCTACTCCTAAAATATATATACACGACTTGAGAAACCCTGGAAGGCAAATCTCCAAGTATCACGGGATAAGGAAACTGCTTGTTTCTCAGCCTTATCCTTTGCTTAACTGTTGCGGAGAATATTCTTCATATGTCCAAGCAAACGGAAACTGCTTGCTGCTCAAGCTTAACCTTTCCTTATTTATCGCAGAGAATATTTTCCATATCTCCAAGTACAATCTTGTCTCTATCTTCAATGCCAAGTCAATAGCCTTCCTTGACACATCATCACATCCACTCATGTCTTGTCACGTCAGCTCACACATCCATGTCAGCAACTCAAGCGTCTGTGATCTGATGCAACTTCCTGATTGGCACAACGCTCTGTTTGGCCCAATGACTTGTTTCTCACAGTGAGTTGTTCTAGAATCTTCATTTACAATCTCTCCCTTTTGACTGAGTTTGATACTCAAGCATCTCTCTGGTTCAACCTGAAAAGACACTCCAACAAACACAAGCCAAAAACAGAACAAGCAACAACTAGACAAACCAACAATCATTATTTAGCAAAATCAATCAACAGCTTGTTTACACAAAACTATGATTAGAAACCTAACATTCATAAAGCCCAGCGGGCTGCAGCGGAAACCAAGGTCTTAATAGCTCTCTAATCAGACATATTCAATTGGCATATTCTTAATCATTAACAACATAAGATCAACCACTTAGTCAATCCCATACAAACGACTTAAATTGGCTGATTGATATTTAATAGGTTTTCAAATTTAATGTCCCTCTTATATTGCTCCACATTTATTCCCATACTAACAAAATTTACACAAAAATCGTAACTCATCACTTCCCATATATACGAAATTAAGACTATGTTATAAAATCGTAACTCATCACTTCCCATAGCTACGAAATTGCTCCACATTGATTCCCGTATCGCTCCTTATTCGCTGTTTGGTATTTTATTCGTTTCGAAATTTAATGCCCCTATTATATTGCTCCACATTTAATCCCATACAAACGACTTAAATTGGCTGGCTGATATTTAATAGGTTTTCAAATTTAATGTCCCTCTTATATTGCTCCACATTTATTCCCATACTAACGAAATTTACACAAAATCGTAACTCCTCCACATTTATTCCCACACTAACGAAATTTACACAAAATCGTAACTCATCACTTCCCAAATATACGAAATTAAGACTACGTTATAAAATCATAACTCATCACTTCTCATATCTACAAAATTAAAACAAAATCCTATATTCAAAAAACAAGTCAAACACCAATATTCAAAAAACAATCTCCTCCACGATCTCTTAATTACACCACGTCTTCCTCTTAACTGTCTCCCTTAAAACCCAAACTCGGCTCTTACTATATATAAACCAAATTACCATATTCGATTCTTACCACCATTACCAATTACCCATTATGAGTATAATTCCATTGAAGGACCTACAGCCAGGACGTGATCCTCAAATGGTGTGTGGCCGGGTTCTACGCAAATGGCATGCTAAAGCTTCCATCAAAATGGCAAAATAATCAGCCTAGATTTCCTCCTACTTGATGAACAGGTATACAACTTCCATATGTTTATATACATCTTTTTAGCTCCTTTATTTTAATTAGTAACAAAGATATATATAATGCACTCTACCTTAATTCAAGTTTCCATACACTAATACCGAGTTTACCGCTTCCGGGATGACCTTCACGAGGGAAGCATCTACAATATTTCTGAATTTCAAGTGGATACTAGCTCTCCACAATACAAACTAACAGATCATCCCTACGTTATTAAGTTCTTGGATGAGACTATCCTTACATCCATAGAAGGAAACATATCCGTGATTCCACATGAGATGTTTAGGTTCCGACAAAAAAATGAATTGTGGACTCTTGCTGGGACTAATCAACATTTACCGTAGTGCTCTCTAAATATCTATGTCTATCCGCATCATTATCTGGTCATATATTTATCTGCTCATCCCATTAACAAGTACTCACATTCTAGATGTTGTTGGGGAACTAACAAAGATTCAAGGGACCAGTTTAGATGATACATCCTCAGAAGACAAAATCCCTTTATATTTGTGACTAGCAGAGTAAGTTTCTCATTCATCCCATCTAACATTGACAAGTTTTCCCCCAGCTACTAGAACTTAATTTCNTCAAGGGACCAGTTTGGATGACCCATCCTCAGAGGACAAAATCACTTTATATTTGCGACTAGCCGAGTAAGTTTCTCATTCATCCCATCTAACATTGACAAGTATTCCCCCAGCTACTAGAACTTAATTTCTCAATATATATGCAGTGGTAACAATGTCCGCATCATGGTATGGGATGGATGTGCAGCCGAATTCCGGAAGTTATATGCTTCTATTGTTGGCAAATCAACTATACTAATAATCATGGCTATCAATCCAAAGTCCTATGGAGGTAGCGAAACTATATTTACATCTACACAATTTACCCTCTCTAACCACATGTTTGCTAAATAAATAATAATGCAGGCAATCTGTCATTGAGCACAACATACTCAACCCGTTTCTACAGAGGCGAGGACTATGAAGCTATCAAAGTCTTTCCAAAAAGGTACATCTCCCCCACTTAAAATTACCATTTTTTTGAAATACTTACCATGTTTTGTTTGACAATATACAAATACTTACCATGTTTTGTTTGACAATATACAAATACTTACCATGTTTTGTTTGACAATATATTCCTATGAAATTACAGCTCCTCACTTCCCGATGGGGTACCACCGACTGTTAATGGAGGTAAAACTCCTGCAATAATTGAAACATTTTCAATTGCAGAGGCCCGCAAATTTGTATCCACTTCAACAGAACAGGTCTATTTCCTAATCTAATTCCACTGTTTCCATTCCTAAACTCATTTCCATGACACATGCATACTATTATAAATGTAGGAGAAGGAGTTCAAATGCACAGCTTACATTGTAGAGATCGTGGTTGACCGAGGGTGGAAATACATTGCATGTGGCAATTGTGGGTTAAAGCTTGTGGAATCAGGATCTTCCCTAATTTGCAAACGTTGTTCTTGTGAGCCGATTGGTGTGGTCAAGTATCGGGTTGAGCTGGCTGTCACGGACGGTAAAGACAAAACAATTTTTGTTATGCTTGATGAACCCACCACACAATTGATAAACATTGGAGTTACAGAGTTGATTGACTCACAGGTTTGTAACAGCCTAACCTCTCCCCATGCATACAACTTGCGCATTAATCCTATTCTCATGTTTATCTTCTCTACGTATCATTCTCTTATCCTCCATTTATATAGCCTGCAATGAAGGATGGTGTGCCTGAAGTACTTACAGAGTTAACTGGGAGGACATTCGAGTTTGAATTAAAAATTTCCAGCTACAACTTCAAATCAAAGTATGAGACATTTACCGTGGCTCGGGTTGTTAGTGAAGTCCAACAACCACCCCCTCAGACATCAACCGAGCGTTTGAGTTCAACCTATAGAAGACTAATCAAATGATTGTTGTGAACAACCTGAGAGAGAAATTGGGTCGTTGTTGGTATTGTGGTGTGGTTGGTCATACTAAGGTTGATTGCTGCAGATTTAAGAATCGTGTAAGTCAACTCACACACCAGAAGAAGTTCCACAAGGTTGGAAGAAGAGGCAATCGAGTCTTCATTAGGAAGAATGATATGTATCGTTATATTGGATCTTCAAGTACCACAATTAACAATGGTTTACACCTCAAATCGATGAAAGAAAGGACAAAATCAGAAGGTGAGGCAAGAATGTGGAGTGTCGGAGATCTGAACAAAAGAACATGTCGCTGTTAGTATCCAAGTTAGAGCCTCCACAAAGCTGCATGTTTCAAGTGTCTAGATTATACTATACCACTCACGCATCTGAAGGAGTGTCACAAATATGTTCGAAGATACAGGCAAGTAAACATCAAGAAGCGTGACATGAATTGTTATGTTGCACACACTGTTGATGGTCAACATACTGTTGTATTGAAGCACTATGTTTGTTCAAGGTACATGACTGTGAATCAAGGAAGGCTACACAACTTTGAAGAAGGCTTATCTGACATGGTCACTTTTGGAGATGAAGCTGAAGGTAAAATCAGAGGCAAACATGCATCTCAGGGTAAAGATCAGCCCACTATGGTGTCTACCTTGTCCATGGTCTAAAAGCCAATATGGTTAGCATCAGTCAGTTGTGTGACGAGGGTTTAGATGTTACCTTCACCAAGGGAAGATGTCAGGCGGTTGATGAGCACGAAAATATTTGAATCCAAGATCAGCGCTCTGATAATAGCAGTTATATATCGAAGTTGTCCAATCCACAAGCAAAAGAGTTCAATCAACAGTGTTCTATGAATTCTAGAGACATGTCTGAGAAGGAGTGTATTAACTAGCTGTTGTCAAGTGTAAGCTGTAGCACTCAGGAAACTGTGAGAATCACTTCCATCAAGAAGCTGTTGGAAGGATTCAGGAGGGCAGAGTTGTTGTTCCTGCTGCTATTACACAGAGTTGTTCGGATGCAGTTAGTGGTGTTGCATGTCAGAGCTTTGCAAATGGCGTTAAGTTGAAACATGGGCAAAGCTACAGAGGTGGCTAGCAAGTCTATAGATGTTATTGCAGGTCAGCGCTTGGCTGATGAATTCATTGTGCTGAAGGAACTTTGTTGTCTGTGAGTCACGATTGTGGAAAACATAAGTTGGATACACTACAAGAAAAATCAATATTCATAGCACACGATAAACGCTATCGTATGTGTTTAATAGCGTTAAAACGCTATGTTATCGGCAGCTATCTTAGGTGTCACCTCTAGTATAGCGTTTTTGACATGTGCTATTATATTTCGTTCTTTTATAGCACTAATCAGATGATATAATATAGTTTTCGGTAACACATATTTTGTGCCATTTTATATTATGTCATAGGATTTTTATTTTGCTATATGGAGAGATTTAAATTTTAATTTTATTTTTATAATTTATATATTTGACCCCAGTTTTGCACACTAATTTAAGAGGATTGATATAAAAGAAAAATTATTTCATAAATATCATCAACATACATAACATTAATTTAAACAAATCTTACATATCATACAAGTCTTGTACTATGCTGCCAAGTTTTATCCAAAAAAACTAACATTAAAACTTATAAGGACTGAGACAAACTTCCATATCATCAGTCTCTTCTCCTCTATCTATTTCGCCTTCCCATCAAAAGCAGTACACATGTTTGAAGAACTGTTTCGGTACACAAATCTCATGTCGATAAAGTAGTTATTCTTCACAGATTCCATATACTGATCAAACGGAACAATAAAGTCAGATGGGCTCGTCCTGAATCAAACAAAACAGTAGTGCAGGAACATTAAGTAGAGCAATTCACTGCTAAGCATCAGACAAATAGAGACAAGTCTTGAACATGAAACTGAACACATGAACCAGCAGGATATCAAACAACTAACGATTCACCAATTGATGTTTCATAAACCAAACCAATTAAACAAGTTTGATGCTTACCTTCACTATCAACCATCTCTCAATGCAAAAACCTGTAACATAGTTAAACGTTTAGACAAAACAAGAACAATCACACTAATGTACTAACTAACCATTCAAAATACTAACATGTCTTCTGATTAAAAGAAAAGAGAAGCTTCTCTATCTCTAGAAGTTGGAGCACACAAGAAGAAACGAAAAAAAGTTCAGCAGTTTCAGAAAAGAGAAACTTTCAAACCCAAATGAACCTAAAGAAATACAAACAAGTTAAAAGGAACTTACCTCGTCAGTAGTGGACAACAAAACACCCACATCATCATTCATCAACAGAATAAGATTGTATCTTCCCCAAGGGCCACTGCCAATTAGCAAACCCGACACCAAAGTTACCTTCTTCTTTATCTGCATCTTCCATTTCAATCTCCTTATCCTCCTTTTGAAAGACACAAGCAATATGAGTATAACTCTATAAAAAAAAGGTTGAGTCGACAATACACACCAAAGCTAAGAGTCAATAAAATCCTACAAACTTTTGGAGTGAAGAAGCAGACATATTCAAAATCGAGAACTAAAGAATTTCTGACCTTGGTGAAGATCGATCTCAGAACCATTTTATAGACTATAGTCAAATGCCTTGAGCTTACTTGCAAGCCATTAGATGTCTGCAAAAAAAAAAAAATCAAATCAACAAGGAAAAGACCTTAGATCTGGTTTGTCTTAAAGAAGAACAAAAAAGTCTTTGGAGTACCATCTCAAGCTCAAGTTTCAAGCTCCTCCTTTTGAGCTTCAAGCTCATCCTTTTGAGCCACAAGCTCCTCCTTCTCATGACACCTTCTTCTTCACATGAGTCTCTACTGCAAAATACAAACCATAATAAAAAATCATTCACTCTCTAATGGAGGAGAGAGACTACAAAATTGCAGCAAATAAGTAGACATAGTCGAGTATTAAACCAATCTACGAGACCATATTTATGTATATCCTCTAAATCTATGAAGAAAGCATCGTAAAAAAAATCTAAATCCGCTATCTATAGAGTCCCAATTCGAGATCTGAAAACGTTTAAACTATAGTAACAATGAACCACGAGAGCTGGGATGTCGAGAGAACATAGAAGAAGAAAAAGAAGAAGAAGCAGAAATAGCTGTTGGATTGGCCGCGAAATTGAACCCAACGGGACTAGCAGAGCCGGCTATTGATCGACGAGGAGGAGAATCAGCAACGACATCGGCGGCCAGGGTTTTGAGATGAGAGGAGACGCTTCTTATCCACATGGTGATGAAGATGAATCAAGAGGAAAGATTTATTTGTGTTCTGATGAGGCCGAAGACCTAGGTTTTGATTTGGGGGATTTTTTTTTTTTGTTCTTTCTCTCGTATAGAAAAGTATAAGCTTTTTTTTTTTGTTGTATTTGGGATGTGGGACTTAAATTTTTTTAGATCTAGGATACATGGCGGTTAAGTGAATTTTTTCAGTAAGTATAAGCGGAATAAACAATTTTTGCTTTCCGCTTAGTGATTTTTTTATCGTAGCTTTTATTTAGTGTTATGGTATAGTGATTAATATAAAACATCGATCTTTCATAGCAGTTCAGGAAAATGAGCTATCTTCTTATGCTATCAATGTTGATATTTCTTGTAGTGATAAGTTGGACAAGTTATGGAGAACAAGGGACGATTGGTCGTACAAAGCTCTATGTTGAGTTCGCTAGACACAACACCTTCACTTTAACACGAGACTGTTTACTTGGAGCAACTGTAAGGTTCTGAGGATCTTAATCTGTGATTAAAGATTCGTCAGACAAATGATGAAGTATTCATATACCGATGCAAGTATGCCAAAGGTTTGATCAGTACATGTGAGTTACAGAGAAATGGAGATGAAGCCACACCCATGAGAGTTGGAAGTGGTCTATCAAGAAATTGTGTGAATGGTAACTAGTACAGTTGGCTGATCAGTGTTCTGAAGATGTGTTGTACCATCAAACCAGACATCTGCTATGTACTTGAAAGCTGTGAGTGTTTCTGTGACAATCGTAAAGTATCACACATGCGAGCTGCTGAAAGGAGTGCCAAGTATTTTAAAGGCACATCCACCATAGGGTTGGTGTTGACGAAAGGAGCTAGCAGAAACTTGAAGAGATCTCAATCTCTGATTCACCGTGAAGGATCTGGTGGCTGTTGCCTTTTGAGAACAAATATGATCTTCTGCTACGCTCAGAAGCTTGTCAAGGTACCTCGTTCAATTGTTGAATATGAGGTTAATGCCTTGGGAACCTGTTCCAATCATCCGATGAGAATCAAACAAATGAGAACAGCGTATGGTACATTCTTACACCTTGCATCAATTTTGTGTGATAATCATTTGTTTGTTAATATTGTTGTAGATCATGTACTAAAATTACAATTACAGGATCCTGAATATTAGTTTATTCATAGATTAGTTGTGGAGAAACTGATAGTAATAGACCATCAGAGTACTGATATGCAAATTGCTGATTTGTTTACAAAACCATTGGACTTGAATCAACACATGATTCTAAGAAAAGTCATTGGTGTTTGTGGGATCTAATATGTTCTGTGAGTTGTGTTGATCAGATACAGGGACATGCATCAGAACAGGCCATAGAATTCCTAGAATGGATAAAAGAGCAACACTCTGTCTAAACAAAGAATTAGTGGAAAACAACTGCCTGTCATGCCAATTCATATGGGGGATCTCGTAAAACGTTGTCGTAAAGGAGGAGGTCAAAGAGCTGAGGAGTGGCATTATTATGCATTCCATTCTGAAAGAAGTACCAAATGTGTGTAATTAAACAAAAAAAAAACAGAGTCATGTGGCTGGTACGTCTGCATTAGAGCCCTCAAGAATAATAACAAGGGAATGCACAAATATCCACGGTTGAGAAGTCAAGTGATATCGCTGATAGAAATCAGGAGATTCAGTAGAAGATTGTTCATATCATTAAACTGTGAAGATCATTCATGCCTGTTGGATCTAAGCTCTAAGGTAGTGTATCATGAAAAGTCAAAAAAAAAAAAAAGACTTGATACACTCCTGTCAATGCACTCTCCAAAGGAAATTCCAGCTGCCTACTTCACATTGATGATGAACCATGAGAATCAAAGGCATGCCAGAGCGAAAGACTAGCCACTGATCATAGAGTTGTTCTTTGAAGATTCACAAAAGGTTGTGGTAGTTTCTGTTGAAGTCCTGAACAAGTGGTTGACACACATTACATAACAGATCTCAAGGTATGAAAGCCTCTCACTTTAAGAAGTAAAAATTAATATAAAAGTGCTCTTGATGGTCTATTGCTTTTCTGGATCCCTCACTTCCTGTGATTAACGATGTTTGGATGTCTGAGGTTGTGTATAAAAGGCTGAAAAGAAAAAATGTGTTGTAAAATTAATGTTTTTGTAGTTAAATTTATATGAATGATTGCTGAAACATGAGGCTGATTGTAAATAGTGTTGATGAGAAATGTTTGTATGTCTTCAACAAGTGTGCACTGATGTGTATGTTAAGTGTTTCACGTTTAAGCTTGTTTGTTTCAGCTCATAGGAATGATCATGACTCTCTAAGAGGTAAACTCCAGAGAGCAGCAATGGATCAAGGGTCTGACATCTTGAGTGATGGATTGATCATGGAAGTAGGATCAGAGAGCTGAATGTTCATCTAATTATGTCGGTTGTGAAAGTGCTTTAGAGGATTGTTGTTGAGTTTTCATGTGTCTGAAGGTGAATCGAACGACTGATATTGGGTCTCAATCGATGAATGAGTATAATGTCGGTTCCATGATGCAAAGGAATGAAGCTACCTCTTTCAGAGGCTGATGAGTGTTCCTAGACAGAAGATTAAACTCGCAAGTTGTTATGTGGCTATTATGTCAGTACAACAGGTGGTCATTCATTTGAGTTTCATCTTTGATCAAAGTATTTGATGCAAGGGACTGTTACCAGAAGATGGTTTGTGTTATGAGGCAAGTGTCTATGTCCCACCAGCTATTTGACGTGTGCATTATCGTCTGTATCACCGATATATATTCTCCAAATTCTGTTTCACCACGGGTCACTATGTCCCAAGCAAGGGTCTATTTTATCTTCTACAAGTGAATTTAGAGAAGATGTCATCTTGCGGTTAAGAAAGATTATCTAGAAGTGTGTGGATGCTTCAGTTTCTTAAAGCCTACAGATGGATGACAAGAGATCAACTCATTCCTGATAATCTGCTGGGGCAGCAGATTGTAATGAGATTTTTGGTTCAGGTGTCTACAGGAACAACAGAGATGTGATGCTCTGGTCATCATTGTACATGCATGTTTGGACAAGGTTGTGTTAAAGAACATACGACTGTGTTTGCTCTCAATGATGCTGAATGCAACTGTTGAGTTTCTCAGGAATGTGTTTGCGTTGAAGACTTGCTTAAGAGAAGGTGTATGAGATTCTTACACTAATCTGTCAACTGCCAAGGGGTTTGATCAAGACATTGAATGTTCTCTTCAAAGAACATGGATTTTATGAAGTCTCACTTATGACAAATTCGTAAAGTAGAACATGCCTTGCTAATCTGTTTATAAGGGCAACACGGTTCTGTGTAGAATCGATCGAAGAAGTTGATTTGAATGCAAGGATGAAGGAGATCTACAGTGAAGCAGAGGTTTGAAATAATACACAAGAGACTGTTTTTTCTGGTAAAGCTTGTGTATGGTCACCTCTTTACTATGATTCAATCAAAGTGCTACTTGCTGTTTGAATTCTCGACTATCAGCGTCCTATTGCCCAACATCCAGTTGTGGTTGCAAGGAGAGTCAAAATGCCTACAAACATGAAGCTGTTCCAATAGGTGTCGAGACTAATCATCAGAGTGCTTAAGGATGCGAAGCACTGTTAGCAGGTAAGTGATGCCCATAAATCAGTATACTGTTGTGATACATATGTCTGTTTTTGACTTAGTTGATCACTNATCTGTTTATATGGGCAACACGGTTCTGTGTAGAATCGATCGAAGAAGTTGATTTGAATGCAAGGATGAAGGAGATCTACAGTGAAGCAGAGGTTTGAAATAATACACAAGAGACTGTTTTTTCTGGTAAAGCTTGTGTATGGTCACCTCTTTACTATGATTCAATCAAAGTGCTACTTGCTGTTTGAATTCTCGACTATCAGCGTCCTATTGCCCAACATCCAGTTGTGGTTGCAAGGAGAGTCAAAATGCCTACAAACATGAAGCTGTTCCAATAGGTGTCGAGACTAATCATCAGAGTGCTTAAGGATGCGAAGCACTGTTAGCAGGTAAGTGATGCCCATAAATCAGTATACTGTTGTGATACATATGTCTGTTTTTGACTTAGTTGATCACTCAAGCTGGAGGAGAATGATTCTGGTTCTGGTTTTTGTTCAACGTCTAATGATAAGGAGTTATGTACCTATGGGGGAGAATTCTTGTAGCCACTTGGTTTAGGGAGAGAATCATTGTTTATGGGGAAGACTTAAAGATCCAGTATAACGATACATATCATTCTTCCTAATGATGACTCGATTGCCTCTTCTTCCAACCTTGTGGAACTTCTTCTGGTGTGTGAGTTGACTTACACGATTCTTAAATCTGCAGCAATCAACCTTAGTATGACCAACCACACCACAATACCAACAACGACCCAATTTCTCTCTCAAGTTGTTCACAACAATCATTTGATTAGTCTTCTACAGGTTGAACTCAGACGCTCGTTTGATAGCACCACCTCTGTTTTGCAGCACTATTGACCCATTCACTGCACTTGTGGCACCACTTGAGTTTCTTCCATGGTTCTTCATACCACAGTTTGCAATCATAGTAGCCTTGTGAGTGACCAGCCGCTTGTCCAGATCTTTTGCTCCTTTACTCAGCCTCTTGTTAATCTTTAGCTGATCCTCAAGACGTTGTCTCAACAGAGACGTAATAACATTCTCCTCAGACAACAATTTCTCAAGAGTGAAGACTCTATAGAGCAGCTCTTTCTTCTCAAACACCAGATCATAATTCTCCTTCTTCTGCAGAATCAGATCCTTAGACAGAGCGATGACTTGTTTCTCAACAGATAAGCCAGCCACATCATCCTTAGGCTTCAAAACAGACTTCTAATTCTCATCATCTTCTTTGGCTGAATCAATATCACTCCATGTCAAACAAGATCTGGTATGAACACATCCTTGACAGTTGTAACACTTCAACACGCTTCTTCTTTCAAGTCTAGAACATTCTTATTGGAAGTGTCTATAACCTTGATATTCAGAACTCTAAGATTCTTTCTCTGCATCAGATCTGGATGATGAAGATTGATGCTGACGTTGTATACCCTTCAGACTTTTGAACTGGTTCTTAATCAGTATTCCCTCATTACCTTGAACAGACGTCTGAGTTTCTACAGTCTTCAGAGTGAATGATTCCTCAGCCTTCTGATCGTTCTTTCTCATCTGCAGTTCATCTGTCTGAACTAATTTCACACACTGATCAACCTTCTGTTCATAAGAACTTAAAGCACCTTTACCATCAGATTTGTGAGAAAGATATCCATGTGATAAGCTTCTGAGAAATTCCTTGACAAACCTTTTATCCCTTCTTCAGCACTACAACTTCATGACAAGGGGAGCTTAGTTGACTATTGAAACGACAGGATGGTGATACATCAGATTTTTCATTCTTCATCCTTCTGGTTTTCTCAAAGAAGGCTTCCAAAATATCCCAAGCTTCTTTCGCTGACATACAGTCTTGTATCATCGCAAACAGATCCATCGGCAAGCAGCTGAAAATTGTAGATAACGCTTCAGCGTTCTGTTTTCCCTTTAACTTCTCCTTAGCCATCCATAGCTTATAGGGTTTTATTACAGTTTCTCCTCCCATGCTTGTAAGTGTTGGAAGTGACCATCCATCTTCAACAGCGAACCAGGCTTCCATATCACGACTCTGAATCATCTGTCTGATTTGTGCTTTCCAATCATCATAATGCTCAGCGTCTAGCATCAGCGGATTGTTCTCATCAACAAACTGTTGTGGATTCTCCATACCTCGTCTCAAGATCTCACCTGTTGAAAAGATAAACAATTCTTTTATCAGGCGTCCCCTCTGATACCAATTGTAAAGGTATAGAGAAGCACAACATACTGATTCACACTTGGAACACGCCAAGCCAACGCTTTTCTATTCAATCTTATTAACAAAATTTATCTTTTACAAGGATACAATTTTGTCTCGGCCCTTACTCAACCTATTCTACCCAATAGGATTGAACCCGACTAAGAATGAATCTAAGCCTCTCTCTTTTCTATCTAAACACACACCTATGTAGATCTAAGAGAATAAAATCACTCTCTCTCTTTTCTATCTAAACTCTCACCAGAGTAGATCTAAGAGAAAGAAAAACAATTCTCTGTGCACTTAATCACCACCCTGATTAACGTCACAGAGAACTGGGAACACCTCTTCTAAGCCTTATCTTTGTGGCTTCGAAGTTTACAAACGTATCCATATTCTAGAGTGCTCAAATTGGCTCGTGGCCTACTAATAGAATATATATACACGACTTGAGAAACCCTAGCAGGCAAATCTCCAAGTATCACGGGATAAGGAAACTGCTTGTTTCTCAGCCTTATCCTTTGCTTAACTGTTGCGGAGAATATAGGAAAAAAGATGGCTAGCTACATGAAGTATAGGTGAATACATGGTCACACATACCAAATATATTATTGTATATTCAACTACACAAAGTATATGTATTACATGACCACATGCATGAACTATATGATGTCATGTGTTCAATACCATAGACATACAATCTGGTACAATGATTGATTAATTCCGGTGAAAACCGGTGTTGACTACGGCGTTGACCAGAAAAAAAAATTCTAAAATGAAAAATAAAAAATAAGAAATTATTATATTAAGTCATTTATGGTTTTTATTAATTAAAAATATTCTATTCAATATCTAAATATTTTTTTTATATTTCCTAAATATATCTTAAATGTAAAATAGAGAACCCAAACCTTAAAAAAATTTCTAAAAATTAATTTAACATATTGTAATTGTGTAAAAGAGAGTAAAAATGAAAATGTTCATATGTTAAAAGTAAATATTGTCAATTTTTTTGTTGTTGTTTATATGTTAATTCAATATCTAAAGATATTTTTAATATATTTCCTAAATATATCCTAAATGTAATATAGAGAACCCAAACCTGAAAAAAGAATTTCTAAAAATTAATTTAACATATTGTAATTGTGTAAAAGAGAGTAAAAATGAAAATGTTCATATGTTAAAAGTAAATATTGTTAATTTTTTGTTGTTTATATGTTATTTTGAGTATGTAAATTTTAAAGTAAAGAGTGTAAAATTTTTTATAACATTTACCATGCAAAATTTAGAGTAAAGAGTCATATACTCAATCTTTTTTTTTTATAATGAAAGTAGTTGAATTTGATTTTATTGATTTTATAGTAATTAAATAATCTGATTATGAGAGATTTATATATATATCTTGAAAATAATTATAAATTGTTTTTATATCTTGAAAATAATTATAAATGATTTTATATCTTGAAGATTATTATAAATGAATTTTTATATCTTGAAAATAATTATATATAATTTTTATTTAACTATTTACTTTAGCTTGAAAAATAAAAAGTAATTAATTATAAGAATGAGTATATTAGAGATATATAAAAATATTTGGATATAGAATAGAAAATGTCTTTTAATCATGAAAACCCATAAATAATTTACTATAATATTTTTTTTTTCTTTTAATTTAGATTTTTTTTAAGTGTTGGTCAACGCCGGAGTCAACGTCGGTATTCGCCGGAGTCAATTGACCGGTGTACTGGATTATATGTCTTTGATGTTGACCGCATAACGTCATATAGTTCATGCATGTGGTCATGTAATACATATACTTTGTGTAGTTGAGTATACAATAATATACTTGGCATGTGTGACCATGTATTCACCAATATTTCGTGTAGCTAGCCATCTTTTTTCCGAGAATATTCTTCATATCTCCAAGCAAACGAAAACTGCTTGCTGCTCAAGCTTAATCTTTCCTTATTTATCGCAGAGAATATTTTCCATATCTCCAAGTACAATCTTGTCTCTATCTTCAATGCCAAGTCAGCAGCCTTCCTTGACACATCATCACATCCACTCACGTCTTGCCACGTCAGCTAACACATCCATGTCAGCAACTCAAGCGTCTTTGATCTGATGCAGCTTCCTGATTGGCACAACGCTTTGGCACAACGACTTGTTCCTCACAGTGAGTTGTTCCAGAATCTGCATTTACAGATACGTTCACACACACACATACACACGCCAAACATAAACCCTCATCGTTTTGCAAGTTATAGGGCCTTAATGGGCTGAAATTTTGAAATGTCCCACAACCAAATTTGGGGATGTTACAATTCTCCCTCACTTATAATAAATTCGTCCTCGAATTTAAGAATGTACTCCTCCCCCCACATAGTTTCTTTCCATCTTGGAGTGTCCTTTCCCCAGATGCTTTGTTCTCCCTCACTTGTTTAGGGTGAAAAACTCTAGTTTTGGTTCACCAGAATATTTCCTTTCTGCATTTACTATTCAACTTTTGATTCAACAAATACAAGTCTTTATCTTATATTGTAGTGTAGCCGATGTTATCCATATGACCACTTGGAACATCAAGTGTCATAGTTCCTTAAGCTTGCCTTCGCTTAGACATAACACACATTCTTCAAATAGTTCTAAAACTTGAATACTTCAGTTTTCAACAAAAGGTTTTTTCATTACCTTGACTTGTGAAAATAATTGCTTCAGAAATAAACAACTTTGTTTAACAACATCTTGTAGTAGAACATAACCATGAACTTTTGGTTCCATGTGTTAGTGAATTTCTGACCCACTACACTTCCAATGCGCTCACTCTGCACTGCTAACATTCATATGAAGGTTTCCCAATTTTTTTTAAAAATTATCATAGTGTATTCCTTAACACTTTCCTAGGATTCTTGTTCCTTCTTGGGTTTCGCGCCTTTCATGCATTTTTTCAATGTAGTACTTCTCATGTAATCCACCTTCACCACATACTGTATGTTCTGCATTCAACGAACACCAAATAGTAATGCCTCCTCCTCGTTCCTAGTGATCTCCATTTCACTATCTTTAGTGGGTTCCATTACCACAAAATAAAATTAATTATTTTGAACACTTCACCTTATCATATTTCTTCAAACATTTTTTTTTTCTTTCTCTCCAAACAACATCCATTTTCTAAGACTTTTCCAAAGCCACAATGTAGGAATTATCCATTTTTTTTTCAAATTTTTCCGTTTTAACTCATCAAGCTCTACAACTACCCAAGTTGCATCCTTACTCCTAGTCATCAGTACTAGTCCGACAATCTTCATGGTCACACACCTTTTTCCATTCAGGTTAAGACAACTTCAAATTATAAACAACATATCTCCATTGACATGACCAGCATATATTTTTTTTATCGTCTTTAACACGCATACACATTCTCTGTAGACTTCCATAATATGAATTATTGTATGGTGTCCTCTCACACTGCTCTTTTCCACTTCTTCCGCAGCAATTCCCTTGTGTGCTCTCCAAACACTTAAATAACCTCGACTAGTGATCTTTATGCATAACCTCATCTTTAAATTTGTGGCGCCATCTCGAAAAACATCCTTCAACAATATTTCATCAAATCCTTTTTAGAACCTAGTATCCCAAACCTCCATCCACTCGAGCATCACGTCCTTCCATGTGTGTCAAGTAATTGGTTTAACAATACTAGCAAGCTCTTTAACAACTTCTGGTTGCTACATGTGACTCCAAAAAACTATGGACCTTAGTAGCATTCTTTTCCATCAAGATTAACTTCTCCAAGTCAACTTATCACTTAAGCTTTTAAGCCTACAGGCCCAAAAAATTCAATCTCCCTCAGGACTGCCTCCTGGGTCAGAACCGGTTTGACATAACCTTGGGCTCTAATACCAAAATTGTAATACCCGAACTCGATACCCGGAGCTGGTCAACGGGTTGACTTTTTTGTTGACCCGAAACACTCTTAAATGCAAAATCACCAGCTAGCAACGCAAAAAAAAACTCTTGACTTAACCAACCTGCAAAAGAGAGGGGTGAATAATTGATAATTACTCAGTGAGGGAAAGCTTTAGGGCTCCCGAAGTCTCCACACCCAAACACGCTTAGAAAATCACAAAGTCTAAGCCTAAGACAAGTAGCAATCACTGTGTCCTAAATACTATGACACACAAACATACGCACACAACACACAAACGGAACTACGTACGTCCCATGATACCACGTGTCAAGACACGCCAACCCGTGCATTACCGGATTCCTATGCTTTCGCACTTCTTCCTGCACATTTTCACTTGTGTATCCGGATTCCTCGTGCTTCTCGCACTTCTTCCACGCACAACAACGCATTGGCTCGTCAGCCAATCTTGATCTACCTACATTCCGTGCCTGTAGACCACCACACAATTACAAGGATCTCTCCTTGCATGACTCTCGGCGGCTCACCGCATCTACGTGCCCTTGGCACCTATCTCCTCACACACAATCGTTTATTTTATCACCACAACATGCATTCACACACCCACATCAATATCAATCCACACACACTCATTTTCTATTCTCATATTTATTCTAGTTCTTATATATTATAATAAATATATACTTATATACGTATAAATAAGATATACACTCATTCAAATATATGTTACTTATATACTATGTAACATATATGTATACTCAGCTTAACCTTAAACTAAGTATCTATCCAAACATATCTGAATATGTAGAAGACACCAACTAGTCCTCACCTTAGCCACACCAATAGCATCCTCGGTTTAGGACTTGCAACAACAAATCCCGCTTTGACAACAATCTTGGTCTACAATGGTTTAGACCGGTCAAATATTATCTTCCAACAGTATACGTACAAAATCAATTTCATGGATTAAACCAACCTAAACCAATGTCTCCAAATAAATTAATAAGATTTAGTTTAATAATTAAATCAAACCAAAATCTAGTAATTTAATAAATCCACGTGACCATGTATACTTTCGAGTTCAGTAATCCCAATTACATATGATCGCACAACACCACACATTTCACGTACCCACATAATTAAGTTCGATAATGGACCTTCATTACACAACCTATTTCCGGTTTAGTTGGTTTATGCTCCCGGTTCAATAATCCACACAACAAACCACAACAACAACATACACGAGACAAGGTGCAGCCGATTACCTTTCTCGACAATTACTCTCGACAGATCTAACCGGCGGCTTGACTTCGACATGGCCATTAAAGCTTACAGCGGTTAGGTCCTCATGGCTCAACCATGAAACAACAACAACAACAACAACAAAACAAGGATTAGATCTACAACGACTTCAGAAACTTCCAGTCCAAGTTACAAAACAAATCTAGGGTTTCCTTACCCATAGCGGCCTCAACCATGGCTACTGTAACACCCAAATTCTATGGCATGTCAGAGGTTAACTTATACCACAAGTAACCATTCTTAACCGAAAATAACCAAAAATCCATTAATTCAACTTAAACGTTTTTCAAACCATCTATTAAACGTAATTCGAAACTAAACAACCAGTTTGATAAATCCAACAACAGAAGTTAAAAGAAGAAACTCCAGCTCCTAACACCAACACCAACTCTATCAACTACTCCTCATGGTTACCTGCAAGAGAAAGAGAGGGGATGAGCAATCTAAGATTACTCAGCGAGGACAAGCCTTAGGGCTCACGAAGTCTTCATACACAAACATGCTTAGCCCATTACAAAGTCTACACCTAAGACAAGCAATCAATCACGTGTCAACGACACTCAAACATCAAACAAATGAGACTAAGTCCCATAGACAACGCTGTACATTACGGGATTCCTCATTCTTTCGCACTTCTTCCTGCACATTTCCGTCGCCGTGCATTACGGGATTCCTCATGCTTTCGCACTTCTTACTGCACATTTTCATTACTGTGCATTACGGGATTCCTCATGCTTTCGCACTTCTTCCTGCACTTTTTCACTTGCGTATCCGGATTCCTCATGCTTCTCGCACTTCTTCCACGCACAACGCGTTGGCTCGTCAGCCAATCCTGATCTACCCGTATTCCGCGCCCGTAGACCACCGCACAACCACAAGAAAAAATTCCTTGTAGGACTCTCTGCGGTTCTCCCGCTTCTTCGTGCCTCTTGGCACATTTTCTCCTCACATTCAAGCAATTTATTTTATCACACAAACATGCATATCACACACCACGCAATCCGTTTTAAAATATCTAGTTCTTTCAAATTTCAAATCCTATTACTAATTCTTTTTCCTTACATTTTATTTGGTACGTATATATATATAATATATATATATATATAATATATTATTATTATACACTCAAAAATCAACTAAGGGGGAGGTATTGGTTTAGGATTTAGAAAGAGTTTTAATGATTTTGTGTTTTTAAAAATCTTGCTGATTTTTTAAATCATAGAAAATTAGAAAGTAAAAATGAAGGATTCTATAAGAGATTGTTTAGGAAGTTATTTTAAATCTTGCTGATTTGTGTTTCCTAATCTTGTAAAATATTTCATAAAATCTTTCAAAATCTTTCTATTTGATGAAAGAGTTTTCATGACTTTTGTTATGAAGGAAATGTTATAAAATCCTAAACCAATAACACAAAATTTGAATTCATTAACAATCCATGATTCTTTTGTTTTAATTGAATAACATAAAACTTTTAATGACTTTATAAGACTCTTAATCCAATAACACTAGATTTATCAAGATTTTAGATAACTTTTTACAAATCCACAACCAATAACACCAAATTTTTAAAGAGTTTTAAAAAGTCTTGATTGAATAACAACATATTTTACATAACTTTTAAAATCATTCAAATTCTTTCTAAATCCTAAACCAATAACCCCCCCTAAGATTATTTATATATAATCCATAGGTATACTTGGCTTAACTTTAAACAAAGTAACTATCTAAACATATCGGTATATGAAAAAGACACTAACTAGTCCTCACTTTGGCCACATGAATCACATCCTCGGTTTAGTACTTGCAACAATAAATTCTGCTTTAACAACAATCTCGGTCTGCAACGGTTTAGATTAAACAATCAAAAATTATTTTCCAATAATAATCTATGAATTAATCTAATTATCAAACCCGATTGAATTGTGCTGATGTTTCTCAAATAAATTAATTAGATCTAGTTTAATAATTAAATCAAACCAACAGTCTGATAATCTAATAAACCCACGTGACCATGTATACGTTCGAGTTCAGTAATCCCAATTTATCTGCACAACCACATAATCGAGTTTAATCAATAAACAAACCCAATTCACACTAATCGCACAACTCCATAATCCCGTACGTGTCTTGGTTTAGCTTGGTTTAACTCATCGGTTTAATAATCAACAAAATACAACACACGAGACTAAAGCTTCATCGTTTACCTCTGCAACTGTTCTCGACGGATCTGTTCGGCGGCTCCACGAGATGGTGCAGCCCATGGTGGCTACGTCCTCATGACTCAACAATTAAACAACAACAAAGCAACAATCCATCAAGACAATATCAGAAACTTATACCGCAAGTTACAAAATAAATCTAGGGTTTCCTCACCCATAACGACACCGCCGATGGACCACGACTCCTCTGGTGCCAGCAGTTGACATTTCCGGAGACAGTGGTAGAACGACGGTGGAGAACGACCGACGTTGACGACAACAGGGAATATCAGAGTGGTGAGCTCCAACATCAATAACGGTGGACTCAACGATGGCTCTATCACATGACTTTAACTACAACAACATCACGAACTCTTTACAAAACAATGGCATCAACAACAAGAAACTCACATATGGAAATACTGGTCTGCACTTAGGGTTTACCTTCGCGTTTCTCTTTGACGGCAAATGAAGAAGTAATATACGCATATACTCGCCACACATAAACCCTCGCCGTTTTTGTATTTTGATCACTTGGTTCTTAATGGGATTGAAATGAAAACAAACTGGCCAAATTTCCAATTTAAAAACCGGGATGTTACAGCTACGGCTGCTCCGGTGACAGCGGCTGACATCTCCGGTGACACACGGTGGCTAACTGACCAATGATGGTGTTCGACGGTGAATAGCGAGAACCACGAGTCCGTACGATAAGCTTCTCCTTCTTACCGACAACAACACCAACAACACGAACACAACATAAGTTTTCCATGACTCAACGATCAAGTTGCTGGTGTGGTTTTAGGGTTCATCGACTCTCCTCTCTCACTAGCAACAAGGACGGCGATATAAGCGTATACACGTTAACACAATTACACACAATAAACCCTTGTCATTCTTGTGACTTGCTCTTCTTGGACCTTAATGGGCTTGAAGAGAGAACAAATCGGCCCAATTCCCAATTAAAATCCGGGATGTTACAATTATTGGATGGAATTGTGGGCAATTGCATATTGCAGGACAATTTATATAGTACCTGATAAGTTTAGATGGGATGTCTTAGATGATGTCTAAGATATGCAGATCATTCCTCCGAATCAGAAAATAATAGGGGGAAGAAAGAAAACAAAAAGGTATGCATCTGGTGGGGAAAAACGACCAAAAACTCGACTTAGGACACAGAATAAAAGGCGCCGGAGACAAGGACTCCAATGGTCGTTATTTGGAGATAATGTGCATGTTTGATTCACCTCTTCATGTATAAATTGTGTTTGGTTTGACTAATCTCTACTTTCTTATGGCATAACTCCCTCTTGAAACTTAATTTGAAGTCTATTAATGTTTTCTTCTTTCAAAATATGTGTATATAAGAGAGTAGAACTGGCACAACTAAGATAAAACAGGTAAAAATGGTAAAAGTGGTACTACTGAAAATAATAAAATTGGTACTACCTAAAACCAGTTTTGACAATACATATTGTATAAATGTTCTACATAGGTTTCTACTATAAATGAATAATTTTCCAAAATATATTAATTTTAATTTATTTATGAAAGAATCTCAACAAGTGTTTCATTACAAGTTTAATGTCACTTTGTAAATAATAACCAAGAAAGCATGAAAAAATTATAGAATTGTAAGTTTTAACTTATGAAATTGCAAAAAGCTTGTAATTGTATGTTAGTTAAGTTTAATCAACTGTAAAAAAAAGTAATGCTAAGGTTTAATATAACTATTAAACTGAAAAACCTCTAAAGTACAACTATTTGCAATTTTCGTGCAACTGCATTAATCGGTAAAACTGTGTTTGAACACACAGTGTGAACGCACACATCTTTTACACGTGGCCAGAATTTCATTTTTTCTTTCTTCACCACAGCCCCGAAGATTTTTCTTCCTCATTCTCATCCATTCATTCATTTTCTTCGTAACTGAAAGTCTTCTCTTCTCTCATCTTCAAAGTCAAATTCTAGATCTATAATTTCTCTCCTTCTCAAACTATGGAACAATTTGAGGCCAACCTATACTATGCTGATCAGAAGAGGGCGAGGAAGTTAGAAGCGTTGCGACAAGCCATAGCCGATGGTGATTTGGCCATGCCTCGAATTTGCCCATGTGGCGAGCGAATCGTCGAAGAGATCTCTCCAACAAAAACAAAGAAAAAGAGATGGTTTACTTACGTTAAGTATAAAGTAAATTAAATTAAATCAAATACAATTGAGAGATCTGAATATGATGTCTGTTCGTTGATATATTTTGTAGGATGATGGATTGCACAGGCAGAAAATTTGGGCTGACGCAATTGAAGAAGAAACCCAAAGCTTAAGGAAGGATGTTGATAACCATTGGGAGAGATTGAAAGAATTCGACCCCCATCATACTCAGATCTATAATTTGCAGTTGCAGCTTAAGGAGAAGAGTGACGAGATTGCCAAACTAAGGGAGGAGGTGGAGTTGCTTTCCACTCGAGTCGATCTCCTGGATAGGTTGTGTTTCGATTGATATTATCTGAGTCGATCTTCTACGTTGGTTTAAACTTGTTGAATCAGTTTCTGTTTCTTATCTTTCATATGAATTCTCTTGTTGAATCAGTTTCTTATGTTTTATGCGACTTCTCGTGTTGAATCATGATATTCTATCTTTTATGTGACTTCTAGGATTATGCCTCCTTGTTGAATTGAATCATGTTCTATATTTTTCTTCTATGAATTCTCTAGTTTTGTTTAGTTTTACGTAGTTTTACCAAAAATACAAACGGCAAATCCAAGAAAATAACGTACTTTTACATAGTTTTACTAGTAATACCAGTACCAATCGCAAATCCAAGAAAATAGTGAAGTTTTACATAGTTTTACTAGTACTACGATGACAAATCAAAGAAAATAACATAGTTTTACTACTTCTTAGACCTTTTTCTCTTCGTCCCTCTCCCTCCTTCTTTCGAAGTACTCGGTTGCTCGTCATCTACAGGCACCTGACATGAAACCAAATATTGTTAACACCTTCTAGTATTACCAAGTATTACTATACTATTACGAAGTATTACCTTTAATTTCTCTTGCTCTTTCACATATACTTCCAACGGTTCGATCCTTTTTTCAAGCCCATCAATCTTCGCCGAAATTTTATCGAACTCGGTTTTCATATCCTGCTTCATGGTCCTTAGAAGATCCACCAACTCAATAGTATCTTCTCTCGGTTGTTCATTGGCGTCTATTTCCTCATTCGCATCATTTTGTCCTGAACGAGTAGCCACATCTACTGTTTACATCTTCTCCAAAAGTACAGGTAGTTCTCTACGAAGGCGCCACATCCAACTGGCAACTAAGACATCATGATTATCGTCTTTGTAGTGACCCTCACCAAGGGGTAAAAACCCAAAGGGAAAACCATGACCAAAAGGCCTGGCAAAGACTTGGAAGGGAGCCAAGAGAGGAGAGAAGAAGAATTGCCAAAGAAATGTCCGAGGAAACATTGATGGTTTGAGAGATGCCCGAGGATGTCAGAGAGTGCCGAGAGTTGCCGAGGATGTCCAAAGATTTACCGAGGATGTCCGAGAGTTGCCGATAATATCCGAGAAGGAGAATCGAGAGTTGCCGATAACGTCCGAGAAGGAGGACCGAGAGTTGCCGATGACGACCGAGTATTGCCGAGAGTTACCGAGAAGGACCGAGTGACGTCGAGAGATGACCGATGACTGGCCGACCCAAAAAGATTCTGGAAATTGTGGAATTTGTTTTCCAAAGATCAACCAATGGGAAAGCATGCAAGTTAGAAGAGGAATCTATGAAGGATATTCCATGGCATCTCTACAACAAAATTGGAAGTGGGAATCATTTCCACCTTATAAAAAGCGGCCAATCGCATTTGATGCAAAGTATGAATGGGAAAACATGCAAGATTCCTTTGGATAAGTGTTGCTCACACTCAACAAGTGTACAAGCAAGAAATTTTGTGGCCACAGGACTTGGCAAACGCCAAACATGCATTGGGCCAAGTCGTCGCCCTCTTCCTCTATATAAGGACCTCTACCTTCTCTCATTTTCGCCAAAAAATCATAAGTAAAGAGGAGAGAAAGAAAGAAAGGAGAGGAAGAGAGAAAAAGGAGAGAAAGAGAAGAAGTGCTGCCACAAGGGAGAAGAAGGGAAGAAGAGAAGAAGCAAGACAAGACTATCGAGGAGCGCTGTTAAGTGTTGAATCGAGAAGGAACTCGATTTCAACAAGGGAGAGGATTCAAGTGTTGCCGTGAAGAAAGTCCGACCACTCCTTCCAGAGATCGCCGGTTTTCTGTGAGTTCAGGCACATATTTCGCCGGACTAGATGGGGATTTAAAGATATCCATCTAGTGCACGGTTTGCATGAGCATGTAGTTGCATTTTACTCGAATTTCTTTGTTATTATCTTGTTTAAATGCATGCGCTGTGAGGTTACACCGACTGCTAGATCGAAATGTTCTAGTAACAAGGGTGATAACTACATTAAGATACTTGTAAAATTATGAGCTTAAAAACCATAAAACTCAAGTATCAAATTTGGTGAAGTCTTAATGCGTTTTAGTCCGCGAAAAATTCCGGCTAAGCATAGTAAGACTGGGTATTGCTATCCTTCCTATTCCGTACCACATGCAGCCCTGACATGCAACCCATGTTCGTGTGTTTGTAGGGTTGGTTACGAAGAGCTTGGAGGTTACTGGGCTCGCTACCCTGGCCGATCCTGTCTACACCACGGTGTGGATTAAAGTGAAGTCCGGTTGCATGCCTAAGTGGTTGCAATTCGGTTATTCATGAGGGCGTGAAGGAAAGGAAGCATACCGGGCCCATAAATTAAAACTTGTTTAAAACTCTTGTTTTTATCCAAGTTATTGTTGTTGCATGTTGTTGCATGTTATTGTGTTTGCACTAAATTGTTTTGCTTAGCTTATTAGCTTCCGCATGCTAACTCTGATTGCTTGTTGTTTGTGATGCTTGCTTGCATGTTGTTTGTTGTTGATATTTGGGGTTGGGGGATTATTATGGTGCAGGAACCATGAAGCTCACTAAGTAATCTTAGATTACTTATGATATAATTTTTGTGCTGCAGGTGACCCTAGAGGGAACTAGAGGGCGTGGTGAATTATAGGAACCTAGAGTTGTTTTATTTTGTGTCTATTGTAAAATACAAGTATGTCTTTTATTTCAAATCAAACTCGGCACTAAGCCTTGTCCAAAAACTCTTTTGTTATAACTCTTTTGTTAATCGAAATATTCGGGTTTCTTTTAAACGGGCGAGTCGTACTTATATAGACTTTGTCCGAGTCGGCTCAACGCACGGCGTGTCTGTGGGGTTGCAAAGCCTGAAGGATGTGCCATGTGGTCGGGAACCTCATCGATGGACTGGCCAAAGGGTCCTGATTCGTTCTTGCACCTGGCCGGATCGTTGGTGAACAATCCCATAGTGGCGTCCTGGTGCCATCCGCGGTCTGGCCGGCCATACGACGGTTCGGGGGCGTTACAACGGTGGTATCAGAGCATGGTTATGATGCTATATTACTCGCGCTTTCGAATGTTTTACCAAGTCAAAATGGTCGCAGTAGACACTTAGGATAATCTGGTTCGGTCATCACTTAGGATTAGATGGGATTAAGTAAACCTTGCTGATCATGGATGCAGATGTCTGGTCAAGGATCCGAAAGGTCTAGATCGATGCACTTTTCGCCGGACACATGGATGGGTTCAAGTCAACAGTTTGGTCCAGAGGAATGGGGTCTGCAAGTTAGAGATGTACCTGTCGCGACGCCGAGGTACACGCCATCGAGTTCTACTCGGTACAGTGAGCCTGAGAGTGCATACAACCCGGCACTAGGATTTTCACCGATCAGGCAATATGCTACCGATCCGAACCAAAAGATGCCAAGAGGAGGCCCAGTCCGTGGAGGAGGCCCGAATGAGCCGAATGTACCAGAGACCAAGCAAACGCTTAAAATGATTCTAGATCTTTTAAACCACATGTTTCAGCAGCAGCAAAACCAAGGAAGTCAACCAGCAGAAACTTCATCAGACCACTTTCTAAAGTTAGTAATAATGATGAGGAACCTAGGACTTTCCAAGATAAAGGAGACCAGAACACTGTCCTGGCAGACGCATAGATAAGAGAATTGGAGACTAACTTTGAAATGTCAAGATGTCCGGAGGAGTTTAGGAGACCAATCGCAGTCAAATTCCTAGAAGAAGATGCTTGTGCATGGTGGGATAGCGTGGTTTCTCGCTATCGATATCAGACTATATCATGGGATATATTCAGGAGAGAGTTCGAGCAGAAGTACTTTCCACCAGAATTGCGTGACCGACTAGAGAATCAGTTCTTGCGACTGGAACAAGGTGAGAGGAGTGTTCGAGCCTATGGGAGAGTTTTCACCAGACTTTGGAGATATTTGTACCAGGGTAATGACGATGAGCTAGCCATGGCCCGGAGATTCTTTAACGGACTCAGGCCAGATATAAAGGGAAGGTTACACGCTGTGACATACCGAAGTGTCACAGAAGTGGAGGAGAGAGCGGTGAGTGTTGAGGAGGCCATCGAGACGGAGAAAGAAATTATGGTTCAAGAGAAACAGAAGGAACCAGTGCAGTTGACTAAAGCTGTGAATTTCCGGAAGGTGAATCAAGTAGCAGGACGAAATTGGGGTGCAGGTCATGGTAAAGTCAATATGACTGTTAACCAAGGAGGTCGTGCAGTGAATAACATGGATCCTAGAGGATGCTATGTGTGTGGTCAACTTAGGCATTTTGCTCGAGCTTGTCCAACCATTGTGGAAACTAAGAATAGTAGTCTCTCGTCTGTCACATGTTTCTACTGTGGCGTGATGGGACACTATGCGACCTCATGTCCGTCGAAGCCGTCCAAACTGAACGCCCAAACTGTGAACCGTGCCCAGCCAGTGCAGCAAGTGAAGGAACCCCCAGCAAAGAAGCAAGCAACCCCAGCAAATGTTTTTGCTTTAAGAGTAGAGCCACCCAAACCTCCAAAGCCCGCGAAAGGCCCTATAATAGGTTTGATTGGGTTCTAACTCTCTTGTGATTGTTGTGTGTTTGTGTGATTAGTTTTTGCATTGCATTTTTATATTTTCCTTGCATTTAGGAACATTACTTGTTGGTGGTAACAACACACATATGTACTGTTCGATTCGTGAGCGTCCAATAGTTTTGTGACTCCCGGAGTGGCTGACAAGTTTGGAGACTTGTGTGAGAAGGAAGAAGTGAACATCAACGTCTACACCGCTGGTAATCAACCGCCCTTGAAGACGAGAAGATGGTTCAAGGAAGTGTCGATAGTCTTGCAGGATACAAACCTCCTGGTGAATCCTCTAGTGATGCCGTTGGAGAGGTTCGATGCTATTTTAGGAATGATTTGGTTGTCAGAGCACCAAGTCCATATAGACTGCAGCAGGAGCAGAGTTATATTTGAAAATGGAGGAGGGACACCTCTAATTTTCAACGGAATTAGCCCGAGTAAGACGGCGTACTTCGCATCAGCAGTAAGGATTGGAAGATCGTTTGATGAAGAAAGTGTGTATCTGGTCACTCTTACCGCCATGGGAGGAGATGACAAGGAAGGCATGGGAGTTGAGGACATTGTCATAGTCAAGAACTATGAGGACGTATTCAAGCCGTTAGAAGGATTGCCTCCACCAAGAAGCCATCCTTTCACCATAAATCTTGAGCCCGGAGCTACCCCAATTGCCAAGCCACCGTATCGCATGACACCAGCCGAGTTGGCTGAACTCAAGACTCAGTTAGAGGATTTGTTGGAGAAGGGTTTTATTCGACCGAGTTCATCGCCATGGGGAGCGCCAGTGCTATTTGTCAAGAAGAAGGACGGAAGCATGCGTTTGTGTATTGATTACCGAGGAATCAATAACATAACCATTAAGGACAAATATTCGTTGCCACGGAGTGATGAACTGTTAGATCAACTCAAAGGAGCAAGTTGGTTTTCGAAGACTGATTTAGCCTCCGGCTATCATCAAATCTCAATTGCGGAACAAGATGTAATGAAGACTGCCTTTCAAACAAGATATGGCCACCACGAGTTCGTGGTGATGCCGTTTGGACTTACCAACGCGCCAGCAGAGTTCATGCGGTCAATGAATGAAGTTTTCCATGATTATTTTGGATCAATTCGTGATAATATTCATCGATGACATCCTTATATATTCACGGAGTGCAGAGGAGCACGCGAAGCATTTGAGGAAAGTGTTGGAGAGACTAAGGGAGATGAAGCTGTTCGCCAAGTTCAGCAAGTGTAAGTTCTGGCAAAGGGAGATTGGATTTTTAGGACACCAAGTTTTGGAACAAGGCGTGTCCGCCGACCCAGAGAAGATTGCCACAATTCAGGAATGGCCGAAACCAACGTCAGTGTCAGAAGTTAGAAGCTTCCTAGGCCTTGCAGGCTATTACCGGAAGTTTGTGAAGGGATTTTCATCCATTGCAAAACCTTTGACGCGACTCATTGGTAAAGGGGTACCTTTTATCTAGAGTGGAGAAGTAGAAGAAGCCTTCAGGAAGCTAAAAGGAGCATTAACATCGGCACCAATTCTAGCTCTACCCGAGCCAAATCAGCCGTATGCCGTGTATACCGATGCATCAAGAGTTGGCATCGGGTGTGTTCTGATGCAAGGAGAGAGGGTTATTGCTTATACCTCCCAAAAATTAAGGAAGCATGAGGAAAACTACCCCACACATGACCTAGAGATGGCAGCCATGGTGTTTGCGTTAAAGATATGGAGATCCTACTTGTATGGAGAGGCGGTTCAGGTATTTACGGACCATCAAAGTCTTAAATACTTGTTCACGCAACCGGATCTTAATTTGCGCCAGAGAAAGTGGATGGAATTCATTGCCGATTACGATTTGAAGATTCAGTACCACTCAGGCAAAGTAAATGTAGTTGCAGATGCGCTAAGCCGAAGGAAAGCACAAGTTGATGCCGAGAAAGATGTGGAGTCTCTAGCCGAAGAATTGAAGAAGGTAAGGCTTCTAGCCTTAGAAGGAGAATCTAGTGAGCCGTTGGGTTTACAAGCTGTAACTCAAGCGAGCCTACTATATCGAATTCATGAAGAGCAACCCAAGGACGAGAACCTGAAGAAGATTATCGAAGAATTGAAAAGTACATAAGGACTGAATGCTAGTGGTTATTATTTGGCGGATGATGAAACCATACTTCTTAACGGGAGAATCACTGTACCTGACCGGAATGGACTACGAGAGGAGATACTGAGAGCAGCCCAGAGCTAAGCGTTAAGTATACACCCTGGAAGAACCAAAATGTACAAGGACGTGTGCAAATATTATCATTGGCCTGGATTGAAGAGAGCAGTAGCACAATGGGTAAGCCAATGTGATTCATGTCAAAGAGTCAAGGTAGAACATCAAGAGCCAGCAGGTTTGCTTCGCAACTTGCCCATACCAACGTGGAAATGGGATTCTATTTCAATGGATTTTATTACCGGTCTACCAACAAGGAAGGGACGAATAAATGATGCAGTATGGGTAGTGGTTGATCGTTTAACCAAAGTAGCCCGTTTCGTTCAAGTAAGAAGCACGGATCAAGCGCCAGACTTGGCAGAGAAGTATATAGACGAGATTCTGAAGTTGCATGGTGTGCCAGCAAACATTGTCTCTGATCGCGATCCGAAATTCGTGTCATTATTTTGGCAAGATCTGCATAGGGCGTTGGAAACAGATGTTCACATGAGCACCTCATTCCACCTAGAGACGGATGGACAGACGGAAAGGACTATCCGAACCGTAGAAGACATGATCGGACTATGTGCTTTGGAATGGTCATCAGATTGGGAGAAGAATTTGCCATTAGTCGAATTTGCGTATAACAATAGTTATCATTCAAGCATTGGCATGTCGCCCTTTGAACCAATGTACGGAAGGCCCTGTCGAACGCCTTTTTTGTTGGACCGAAGTTGGAGAAAGGACAAGCTTCAATAACAAGCTGATTGATGAGACAACGGAGAAGATCAAGTTTATTCGAGAGAGCATGAAGAAAGCTCAAGACCGCCAGAAGAAGTACGCAGATCGCAAAAGGCGGGAAATGGAGTTTAAAGTCGGAGATATGGTGTACTTGAAGGTCACACCACAAAAAGGAAAGGATCGATTTGGTAAAGTGGGAAAGCTCGCGGTAAGGTTCATCGGACCATACCCGATTGAGCAAAGAGTTGGAGAAGTAGCCTACCGACTAGCTATGCTAGAGATGATGCGGCTACATAAAGTCTTCCATGTTTACAACTACGGAAGCATGTACCAGATCCTAACATGATTGTGCCCGAACCTATCGAGGAGTTGGAGCCTAATCTGACATACCCTGAAGGACCGTTTGGAATAGGGCAAAGGAGGACGCGAAAGTTAAAGAATAGAAGCATTCCTCAAATCCAAGTATTTTGGGGAAAGCAGAACCGTAAAGTCATCACTTGGGAAGATGAGGATAGGATTCGAGCCAAGTATCCTCAATTATTTGTTGAAGAAGATGAAGCAGGACCCTCAGAACCCTATGGAATTCGGGACAAATTCTATTAAGGGGGGGGGGGAGAATGTAGTGACCCTCACCAAGGGGTAAAAACCCAAAGGGAAAACCATGACCAAAAGGCCTGGCAAAGACTTGGAAGGGAGCCAAGAGAGGAGAGAAGAAGAATTGCCAAAGAAATTTCCGAGGAAACATTGATGGTTTGAGAGATGCCCGAGGATGTCCGAGAGTGCCGAGACTTGCCAAAGATGTCCGAAGATTTACTGAGGATGTCCGAGAGTTGCCAAGAGTTGCCAATAATGTCCGAGAAGGAGAATCGAGAGTTGCCGATAACGTCCGAGAAGGAGGACCGAGAGTTGCCGATGACGACCGAGTATTGCCGAGAGTTGCCGAGAAGGACTGGGCGATGTCGAGAGATGACCGACGATCGGCCGACCCGACAAGATTCCGGAAATTTTGGAATTTGTTTTCTCAAAGATCAACCAATAGGAAAGCATGCAAGTTAGAAGAGGAATCTATGAAGGATATTCCATGGCATCTCTACAACAAAATTGGAAGTGGGAAGCAACATCATTTCCACCTTATAAAAAGTGGCCAATCACATTTCATGCAAAGTGTGAATGGGAAAACATACAAGATTCCTTTGGACAAGTGTTGCTCACACTCAACAAGTGTACAAGCAAGAAATTTTGTGGCCACAAGACTTGGCAAACGCCAAACATGCATTGGACCAAGTCGTCGCCCTCTTCCTCTATATAAGGACCTCTACCTTCTCTCATTTTTGCCAAAAAATCATAACTAAAGAAGAGAGAAAGAAAGAAAGGAGAGGAAGAGAGAAAGAGGAGAGAAAGAGAAGAAGTGCTGCCGCAAGGGAGAAGAAGGGAAGAAGAGAAGAAGCAAGACAAGACTATCGACGACCGCTGTTAAGTGTTGAATCGAGAAGGAACTCGATTTCAACAAGGGAGAGGATTCAAGTGTTGCCGTGAAGAAAGTCCGACCACTCCTTCCAGAGATCGCCGGTTTTCTGTGAGTTCAGGCACATATTTTGCCGGACTAGATGGGGATTTAAAGACATCCATCTAGTGCACGGTTTGCATGAGCATGTAGTTGCATTTTACTTGAATTTCTTTGTGATTTTCTTGTTTAAATGCATGCGCTGTGAGGTTACACCAGCTGCTAGATCAAAATGTTCTAGTAACAAGGGTGATAACTACGTTAAGATACTTGTAAAATTATGAGCTTAAAAACCATAAAACTCAAGTATCAACTTTGGTGAAGTCTTAATGCGTTTTAGTCCGCGAGAAATTCCGGCTAAGCATAGTAAGACTGGGGTATTGCTATCCTTCCTATTCCGTACCACATGCAGCCATGATATACAACCCATGTTCGTGTGTTTGTAGGGTTGGTTACAAAGAGCTTGGAGGTTACTGGGCTCGCTACCCTAGCCGAGGCTGTCTACACGACGGTGTGGCTTAAAGTGAAGTCCGGTTGCATGCCTAAGTGGTTGCAATTTGGTTATTCATGAGGGCGTGAAGGAAAGGAAGCATATCGGCCCCATAAATTAAAACTTGTTTAAAACTCTTGTTTTTATCCAAGTTATTGTTGTTGCATGTTGTTGCATGTTATTGTGTTTGCACTAAATTGTTTTGCTTAGCTTATTAGCTTCCGCATGCTATCTCTGATTGCTTGATGTTTGTGATGCTTTGATGTTCATATATTTTACCCTGTTTTCCCTTAATATATTCACATCTTTTGCATCTTTTGCTATCTATTTTACCCATTATTGCATAGCTTTAGGACTAATCATGCATTAGAGTTTAGTTGCATTGCATTTGCATTTTTTCATGCATAATCAAGTGATTTTGGAGCTTAAGGAGCATGGAAGCAATGCTGAGGAGAAGTGAAGCAATCATGAAGGGAAAGCAAGAGAGTTAAGGCTGAAGAACTAAGGTCCGAAGTCCCACTCGACCGCCCAGTCGACCAAACACTCGACCTTGTGCAGAGAGAGACTCGACCGAGTGGAAGCTGCACGAGAGAAGCCAACTCGACCGGTCACTCGACCGAGCACCGGGTCGAGTTGGCCGAGCCGCCTAGCTATTTTGTCTTTTAGCATTTTTAGGGCTTCCACTACTTTTTCTATTTAAGGACCTTGTACCCAACAGCCACCAAGAGTCCAGCTTTTTAGAATAGTTAAAAATCTAGTTTTTACCCTTTTGGGAATTATTCCCTTTGCACTTTTATTTTTCTTAGATCTTGTACTCTTTTAAGAGAGAAAACACTAGATTCTTCAATATTGTTGGTTTCATAACTTTCAGAATATTAAGAATTTGAGTTTGATTCTTTCTCCAATATTGTAGATCTTTGCTTTATCTTTCATTTGATGCAAGTTTCAGTATTTTCTGGGTTTATGACTTTGATGTTCATCATGTGTTCTTGTGAGTAGTAGCTTAGGATCTTGAGGATGGGTTAGGCTGGGCTGTGTTTGAGGTTTGTTTGCTTTGGTCAAGCTTGATTGTGGTAGAATCTCTTCTAGGCTAGATGTTCTTAATGCTAATCCTATAACTGAGAGGGTAGGGTTTGATTTCAAGCATCTTAGCATCACACCAATATTTAAGGAGCATAGATAAGGCCAGATCTAGAGCTTACCATTAGGCTTGCTAAGAGATTATAGGTCTTGTTTGGTATGAGACATATTGCTTAATGCCTGCTTGTGTAGATTCTTTACTTTGTGAGAACAAGTCTAGAGATGCATAGGTTTGATTGTTTCTTGCCATGAGAGTGGATTAAACTTGTCTTAGAAATATATGTCTAGAGATTAGCTCAAAGTTTGCTTGAGATTTGTTGACCAAGTTTGATGACTTCATTCATTAGTCCTGCCCATGAATCCCTCCTCAAGGCCTTCCTTGTTTTTTGATTTCTAAGTCTTAATCCTGCTGTTTGATCGTTATTTCATTTGCTTGTGTATTGCTCTGTTTTTCTTGCATTGCTCTGTTTCACGGATTTGACCGGCTTGACCCTGCACTCAATCTACACTCGATCGAGTGCTTGCTCGAGTTCATCCCCAGAACTCTTGTTTATGATTTGTAGTTGTCCTGTCTTATCCCTTGTCTCATTCTAGTTGCATTACTGTTGCATTGACTTAGTGTCCTGTTCATTACTTGTCTTGCATTAGTTCATTAGCATAGTTTCTAATTCTGTTCTAGCTTCATATTAGTCATAATCATTCTGTTTCATTTACATTTAGCATCTAGTTCTAGTAGCTTTCCTTTCTGCTCTTTACATTTCATTAATAGGATTGTTAGTGAGAAACATCCTTTGCATACTTGGCTTAACTTAGGATCATATACACATCTTGATTGTTCACAAACTCTCAAATTGGATTGACACCTCTTATAATGCAACTGCATAAGGGGAATTGAAACATCGTGCCATCACTTCATTTCATAGCTCACCATTCCATACATTCATCATCCATACCACAAACATATGTGTTTCAATTTAGCGCCGTTACCCATTTGAGAGTGTTTTTGTGACTTTTAGGATCATTATTTGTCTAAGATTAAGTTCATTTATACACTTGTGCAGTTGCTTAACTCGAATCTTTTTTTGCTTGGCTTTCTTGAGTTTCAGGTACCCACTCGACCACCCACTCGACCGAGTAGTGATCGAGCACTTGATCGAGTCAGAAGCCGTATCTAAATAAACACCAGTTCCCAGTCGACTCGACCACTCACTCGAGCCTGCGCTCGATCGTGTACCTGTTCGAGTCTGTACTCGTGTTTGTTGATGCACACAAGGTCCAAGGGGAAAAACAATCTTCAAAGGCCTATTGACAACATCCATAAGCTGCAAAAGGGTTTGAGACATAAGCAAAGAAGGGTAGTTCCAGACCAGCAAGAGGTTCCAATCATCATGGAGCAACAAGATCCAGTTCCAAGACCAAGGAACATTGGTGCTGGAGATGCACCCAACACACACAACCAGAGAGCTGGTATTGTGCCTCCCACAGTAGCAAAAAACAACTTTGAGATCAAGAGTGGATTGATCTCCATGATTCAAGCCAACAAGTTCCATGGGTTGCCAATGGAGGATCCCCTAGACCACCTTGATGAATTTGATAGAATCTGTGGTCTTACAAAGATTAATGGAGTGAGTGAAGATGGATTCAAGTTGAGGCTCTTCCCATTCTCACTTGGAGACAAGGCTCACCTTTGGGAGAAGACTCTTCCTGCTGGAGCAATAACCACATGGGATGCTTGCAAGAAGGCTTTCTTGGCAAAATTCTTCTCAAATGCAAGGACTGCTAGATTGAGGAATGAAATTTATGGGTTTGCTCAAACAAACAATGAGACCTTTTGTGAAGCTTGGGAGAGGTTAGAAGGATTTCAGACTCAGTGTCCTCACCATGGCTTCAGCAATGAGTCCTCCTAAGCACCTTGTATAGAGGAGTGTTTCCCAAGATCAGAATGCTTTTTGACACAGCTTCAAATGGCAACTTCCTCAACAAGAATGTGGAAGAAGGTTGGGAATTAGTTGAGAACCTTGTTAAGTCTGATGGGAATTACAATGAGGACTATGACAGAACCGTAAGGTCCACATCTACTGACCAAGAGGACAAGTACAAGAAGGATTTGAAGATGGTCAATGAGAAGCTTGACAAGATCCTTCTTAGCCAACAAAAGTCCATTCACTTCATTGGTGAAGAAGAGGTTCCAGTTCAAGAGGGGGAGAATGAGTTTGCTGAGCTCTGTTATATGCAAAACCAGGGTGGATTCAAAGGCTACAACAAGGGAGGGTTCAAGAACAACAACCTCTCCTATAGAAGCACCAATGTAGCTAATCCACAAGACCAGGTGTATCCACCTCAACAGCCTCAACAGCAACAAAAATATGTCCCCAAACAACAACATCAAGTGTTCCAGCCTAGTTGTGTCCCCCACCAGGGTTTCGGACTAACAAAGGCCAAGAACAAGACTTAAGAGCTATGATGCAATAGCTGTTGATTGGGCAAACACAAGGAAAGATTGAGGCAGCAAATAGATTTGCTGAGTTGAACAGGAGGATAGCAGATATTTACATTGAACTCCATGCCAAGTTTGACACACTGACTTCTAGGATTGTGACCATGGAGAATCAACTAGCTTCTGCCCCACTGCAAGACAACAACAAAGGCAAGGCCATTATGCACTCTCCAGAATCTGCTCATGCTATCAACCTACGCAGTGGAAGGGTTCTACCAATAAGACAGGGAGCATTACCAGACACTGAGGACAGTGATGAACAAGAAGGGGAGGGTTTTCAACAAGAAGAGGCTCAAAATGAAAACGGTGTTGAACTCGACCAACCACTTGACCACTCACTCGACCAAGTGACAGATCGAGTGACTGATCGAGCAGCTGCTCAGGAGAAAATCAAGCCAGTTACCTCCAAGGAAAAAGAAGCTCGGTTCATTCCTCCTCCTTACAAGCCTCCACTATCTTTCCCAGAAAGATTTAAGAATCAGATGGTTGAAAAATACAAGGCATTGTTTGACAAACAAGTTAGAGAGATTGAGCTTAGAATGCCTCTAATAGATGCCTTTGTTATGATCCCTCCTTACGAGAAATTCTTGAAAGATGCTGTGATGGAAAGGATCAAAGAAGTTCAAGGGATGGTGATTCTTAGACATGAGTGTAGTGCCATAATCCAAAAGCAAGTGAATCCTCAAAAGCTAAGAGATCCAGGTTCCTTCACTCTACCTTGCTCTATAGGCCCTTTAACCTTCAACAGATGCCTTTGTGATTTGGGAACCTCAGTAAGCCTAATGCCTCTATCAGTTGCTAAGCGCCTAGGGTTTACAAGGTACAAGCCATGCAATATATCCTTGTTCTTAGCTGATAGATCAATAAGACTACCACATGGTGTTTTGGAGGATCTACCTGTTAGAGTTGGAGCAGTGGAAGTCCCAATAGACTTTGTAGTCTTGGAAATGGATGAAGAAGNAACAAGTTAGAGAGATTGAGCTTAGAATGCCTCTAATAGATGCCTTTGTTATGATCCCTCCTTACGAGAAATTCTTGAAAGATGCTGTGATGGAAAGGATCAAAGAAGTTCAAGGGATGGTGATTCTTAGACATGAGTGTAGTGCCATAATCCAAAAGCAAGTGAATCCTCAAAAGCTAAGAGATCCAGGTTCCTTCACTCTACCTTGCTCTATAGGCCCTTTAACCTTCAACAGATGCCTTTGTGATTTGGGAACCTCAGTAAGCCTAATGCCTCTATCAGTTGCTAAGCGCCTAGGGTTTACAAGGTACAAGCCATGCAATATATCCTTGTTCTTAGCTGATAGATCAATAAGACTACCACATGGTGTTTTGGAGGATCTACCTGTTAGAGTTGGAGCAGTGGAAGTCCCAATAGACTTTGTAGTCTTGGAAATGGATGAAGAAGCAAAAGACCCTTTGATATTAGGGAGACCTTTCCTAGCTACAGCAGGAGCAATAATTGATGTGAGACAAGGGAAGATTGATCTTAACTTAGGAGAGGACCTCAAAATGACATTTGACATTGTGGAGGCTATGAAGAAACCAACCATTGGAGGGCAAGTCTTTTGGATTGAGAAGATGGACAAATTATCAGGAGAATTGATGGAAGAACTAGCAGAACAAGATCACCTTAAAACTGCTTTGACCAAAAGTGGGGAGGAAGGATTCATTCATAAAGAAACCAAGGCTTATGAGGAGATATTGGACTCCTGTAGAGAATCAGACCATCCAGAGGTTTTTGAGGGATTACCTGCACAAAGAGAGGAAGTCTGGTCAGTTCAAATAGCAAATATGGATAGCTCGACCACCCACTCGAGCACACACTCGACCGAGCACCAAAATCACTCGACCGAGTGGACTGCCGAGTTCTCAATAGATGACTGGTCTGCNTAGGAGAGGACCTCAAAATGACATTTGACATTGTGGAGGCTATGAAGAAACCAACCATTGGAGGGCAAGTCTTTTGGATTGAAGAGATGGACAAATTATCAGGAGAATTGATGGAAGAACTAGCAGAACAAGATCACCTTAAAACTGCTTTGACCAAAAGTGGGGAGGAAGGATTCATTCATAAAGAAACCAAGGCTTATGAGGAGATATTGGACTCCTGTAGAGAATCAGACCATCCAGAGGTTTTTGAGGGATTACCTGCACAAAGAGAGGAAGTCTGGTCAGTTCAAATAGCAAATATGGATAGCTCGACCACCCACTCGAGCACACACTCGACCGAGCACCAAAATCACTCGACCGAATGGACTGCCGAGTCTTCCACAGATGACTGGTCTGAACTGAAAGCACCAAAAGTAGAGCTGAAACCTCTCCCATCTGGGCTAAGGTACGTTTTTCTAGGTGAGAACTCTACTTATCCTGTGATAATGCTAAGTTGAGTAAGAAAGAAATTGATTTGCTAGTTGTTGAGTTAAGGAAGTATAGAAAAGCTATTGGTTATACTTTGGTTGACATTCAAGGACTTTCACCTAGTCTCTGCATGCATAGAATCCATCTTGAAAATGAATCTTAGTCTAGCATTGAACCTCAAAGAAGGTTAAACCCCAACCTAAAAGAAGTAGTCAAAAAGGAGATTCTTAAGTTGCTTGATGTTGGTGTAATCTATCCTATCACTGATAGTACTTGGGTTTCACCAGTTCATTGTGTCCCTAAAAAATGAGGAATTACTGTAGTAGAGAATGATCATGATGAGTTAATTCCCACTAGAACCATTACAGGACATAGAATGTGCATTGATTATAGAAAGCTTAATTCAGCTACTAGAAAAGATCATTTTCCTCTTCCTTTCATTGATCAAATGTTAGAAAGATTAGCTAATCACACTCACTACTGTTTCTTGGATGGATATTCTGTATTTTTCCAAATTCCTATTCATCCTAATGATCAAGAGAAGACAACATTCACATGTCCATATTGTACTTTTGCCTATAGAAGGATGACATTTGGATTATGTAATGCTCCAGCAACTTTTCAAAGATGCATGATGTCTATCTTCTCTGATCTCATTGAGGATGTTGTTGAAGTATTTATGGATGACTTCTCTATCTCTGGAGACTCATTTCCTTCTTGTCTTGCTAATTTGTGCAGGGTTTTAAAGAGATGTGAGGAGACAAATCTAGTTTTGAACTGGGAGAAGTGTCACTTCATGGTTGAAGAAGGGATAGTTCTTGGACACAAGATTTCAGAAAAGGGTATTAAGGTTGATAAGGCAAAGATAGAATTCATGGTTCAACTTCAATCACCAAAAACAGTCAAGGACATAAGAAGCTTTCTTGGTCATGTTGGGTTTTATAGAAGATTCATCAAGGACTTCTCAAAGATAACTAGGCCATTGACAAGGTTGCTTTGTAAGGAGACTGAGTTCAACTTTAATGAAGATTGCTTGAAGGCTTTCAAGGAGATAAAAGCAGCTTTGATTTCAGCTCCAATAGTCCAAGCTCCAAATTGGGATCTTCCATTTAAGATTATGTGTGATGCTTCAGACTTTGCAGTAGGAGCAGTCCTAGGACGGAAAAAAGATAAGAGGCTGCATGTGATTCACTATGCAAGTAGAACCTTGGATGAAACTCAAGGAAGATATTCAACAACAGAGAAAGAGCTCCTAGGAGTGGTATTTGCCTTTGAAAAATTCAGAAGCTACTTATTAGGGTCTAAGGTAATTGTGTACACTGATCATGCTGCTTTGAGGCATATCTACTCAAAGAAGGATACAAAACCAAGGTTGTTGAGATGGATTTTGCTTCTCCAAGAGTTTGACATGGAAATAGTTGATAAAAAGAGGATAGAGAATGGAGTAGCTGATCACCTGTCCAGGATGAGGATAGAAGAGGAGATTCTAATTAATGATTCCATGCATGAGGAGAAACTGATGCTGATTGGGACAACACGGCCCACAACTCGACCTCCCACTCGAACAGGCACTCGGCTGAGTATGTTTGGGTGCCCGATCGAGCAGGATGAGATGGAGGAGTGGATGGCACTTGAGAGTGAGGATCTGCCTTGGTATGCTGATATTGTCAATTACAAGGTGTGTGAAGAAATCCCAGCAGACGTGGACTCCTATAGGAAGAAGAAGCTCCTCAAAGACATCAACGGGTACTATTGGGATGAACCTTACTTATACAAGAAGGGATCAGATAGATTGTTTAGAAGGTGTATAGCAGAGAATGAAGTTGAAGGAGTGTTAGGACATTGCCATGGTTCTGCTTATGGATGCCATTTTGCAACTTTCAAGACAGCCCAGAAAGTTTTACAAGCTGGCCTATGGTGGCCTACATTATTCAAGGACACTCACAAGTTCATCACAAAGTGTGATGCTTGTCAAAGAATAGGTAATATCACAAGAAGGAATGAGATGCCCCAAAATCCAATTCTTGAAGTTGAGATATTTGATGTGTGGGGAATTGATTTCATGGGACCCTTTAATCCTCCTTCAAATGGGAATGGCTACATCTTAGTAGCAGTGGACTATGTCTCCAAATGGGTGCAAGCCATTGCTAGCCCACTAATGGTCACAAAGTGGTTCTTAAACTTTTCAAGACCATAATCTTTCCAAGGTATGAAATCCCAAGAGTTGTGATAAGTGATGGAGGAACACACTTCATCAACAAGATCTTTGAAGGAATGCTAAGGAAGTATGGAGTTAAGCACAAGGTGTCTACAGCCTATCACCATCAAACAAGTGGGCAAGTTGAGGTATCAAACAACAGATCAAGGTCATTCTATCAAGAATAGTAGGAGCAACAAGGAAGGACTGGTCTAGTAAACTTGATGAAACACTTTGGGCTTATAGAACAGCTTTCAAAACACCTATAGGAAGAACCCCATTCCAGCTTGTGTATGGAAAGTCTTGTCACCTCCCAGTTGAAGTTGAGTACAAGGCTCTATGGGCAATCAAACTTAACTTGGATCTTGAAACAGCACAAGCTAAGAGAAGCCTTGATTTGCATGAACTTGAGGAGATCAGATTGGAAGCTTATGAAAACTCCAAAATCTACAAGGAAAGGACTAAGGCCTTCCATGATAAGAAGATTCTCATCAAAGGCGGCTGGAGACCAAGCCTTACTTTACAATTCAAGACTGAAGTTATTCCCTGGGAAGTTGAAAAGTAGATGGGAAGGTCCTTTTGAAATAAAAGAGATTTTACCATATGGAGCTGTCACACTTCTCAACAAGGATGGTAGTGAGTTCACAGTTAATGGTTAGAGGGTTAAGAAATATTTGGGAGAGAAGGAGACACATGAGAAGTGCACAATGCTTCTCAAGGATGCACCTCAAGCTTGAACAGCTATAGAAGTCAAGCTTAGTGACTCTAAACAAGCTCACTAGGGAGGAAATCCCTAAGGTATCTCTGTATATATATTGCTTAGAATTTTTGTATTTTGACTCTTGTTTTGGTATTTTCATGGTCAGGGAAGCAAGGGAGTCTAAACAGAAGAAGAGAGGAACACACGCAGTCCAACTCGACCACCCCACTCGAGCCCACACTCGACCAAGTCACGGTCGATCACCGTCGTCGAGCTGCCCCAATCTCCATCTCTAAGTCACCAGCAAGACCCCAACTACTCATTTGACAGCATGCAAGAGGATGTAGACAACTTCTTCTCCAATCCTTGAGGTACCACTATCACTTTCCCTTGTAAATATCATTGCATTTGAAATTGTGTTTTGTTTTTGGTCTTGAATCCTCAATCAAATTTCTTTCACACGGAGGACTGTGTGACTTAAGTTTGGGGGAGGGTTTGAGATAGCATTTGACATTGTGTTTTGTGTTCTTATTTCAATTTTTTGCAAAAATCTTAAAAAAAAAAGAGTGTTCATGTAGTTTGCATTGCATATTAGGATATTGTTTAGCATGTTTCATATAGGATTGTATAATATTTACATTAGGGATCTATGATGAGGTTTTCCTTGTTAGCTTGCTTAATTCACTAGACTAGGATCAATGCCCAAGTTAATAGTACTTTGATGCTAGTTGAGTGGTTAGAAGCATAAGATTGAACCAAGCCTTGAATTCCTGCATTGCATTTGGTCTAAGTTGAAGCATGTTGTGATTTGAAGCCATTTCCTATCTATAAGAACCTAATACNAGAGGAGAATGTGTTTAAGCAAAGTCTAGTGAAAGGATGGGAAGTAAAAGAAAATTGTTGAAGATGGTTCTAGTTAAAGAAAAGAAAAGTCTAGCAAAAGCTTGTATGTCTTAAGAATAAGAAGAAAAAAGAACCATAGCAAATAAGTAAGAATCCCCCATCCTACTAGAAAGATCAAATAAGAAACCTCTCCTAAGACTTGAAAACCAAAAGAGAAAAGGGTGAAAGAGAAAAGAAGAAGTTAAAAGGTAGCACTAGGATCATTTGGGTTTAGATTGATAGGATGAATTCTTTGGGTGCCTTTGGGTAGACAAGGTTTTTTTCTTGTATGTGTCTAAGTGTTCTTACCTTTAGCATTCTTCTAAAGCTCAAT
>NC_025686.1:11748300-11754692 GCF_000633955.1 Camelina sativa
CCTATAGGAAGAACCCCATTCCAGCTTGTGTATGGAAAGTCTTGTCACCTCCCAGTTGAAGTTGAGTACAAGGCTCTATGGGCAATCAAACTTAACTTGGATCTTGAAACAGCACAAGCTAAGAGAAGCCTTGATTTGCATGAACTTGAGGAGATCAGATTGGAAGCTTATGAAAACTCCAAAATCTACAAGGAAAGGACTAAGGCCTTCCATGATAAGAAGATTCTCATCAAAGGCGGCTGGAGACCAAGCCTTACTTTACAATTCAAGACTGAAGTTATTCCCTGGGAAGTTGAAAAGTAGATGGGAAGGTCCTTTTGAAATAAAAGAGATTTTACCATATGGAGCTGTCACACTTCTCAACAAGGATGGTAGTGAGTTCACAGTTAATGGTTAGAGGGTTAAGAAATATTTGGGAGAGAAGGAGACACATGAGAAGTGCACAATGCTTCTCAAGGATGCACCTCAAGCTTGAACAGCTATAGAAGTCAAGCTTAGTGACTCTAAACAAGCTCACTAGGGAGGAAATCCCTAAGGTATCTCTGTATATATATTGCTTAGAATTTTTGTATTTTGACTCTTGTTTTGGTATTTTCATGGTCAGGGAAGCAAGGGAGTCTAAACAGAAGAAGAGAGGAACACACGCAGTCCAACTCGACCACCCCACTCGAGCCCACACTCGACCAAGTCACGGTCGATCACCGTCGTCGAGCTGCCCCAATCTCCATCTCTAAGTCACCAGCAAGACCCCAACTACTCATTTGACAGCATGCAAGAGGATGTAGACAACTTCTTCTCCAATCCTTGAGGTACCACTATCACTTTCCCTTGTAAATATCATTGCATTTGAAATTGTGTTTTGTTTTTGGTCTTGAATCCTCAATCAAATTTCTTTCACACGGAGGACTGTGTGACTTAAGTTTGGGGGAGGGTTTGAGATAGCATTTGACATTGTGTTTTGTGTTCTTATTTCAATTTTTTGCAAAAATCTTAAAAAAAAAAGAGTGTTCATGTAGTTTGCATTGCATATTAGGATATTGTTTAGCATGTTTCATATAGGATTGTATAATATTTACATTAGGGATCTATGATGAGGTTTTCCTTGTTAGCTTGCTTAATTCACTAGACTAGGATCAATGCCCAAGTTAATAGTACTTTGATGCTAGTTGAGTGGTTAGAAGCATAAGATTGAACCAAGCCTTGAATTCCTGCATTGCATTTGGTCTAAGTTGAAGCATGTTGTGATTTGAAGCCATTTCCTATCTATAAGAACCTAATACTGAATTTCAATTATCAATGTGTGCATTGCTTTAAACTCATGGATACCATATACATACTTGGATCATCGTTCTCCTTTTACCACTCTTGTTGATCCAAGTAGCTGATTAAACCATTTAAATCAGTTTCCCTACCCTTAACCAACCCTTCTTTCAAGCCATGTTTATTTTTGTGTGTGTGAGGCCTATTTTTGGGATTGAGCTTGGTAGAAAGTGTTAGGTTTGAACTGACAAGAGTAAAGCCTTGTGTAGTTCTAGTTTGCATTTTTCAAACTAGATAGGACTAGGTGGTTCACTTGTTGGGTTTGGGACTTGGCTGTTATGAAAAGAAAAGAGGAAAAAGAGAAAGAAAAGGTTAGAGTCTTTAGGAGGGGAATGTGTTTAAGAAAATTTAAAGTCTAGTGAAAGAATGGGAAGAATAAGGTTGTTTAAAGATGGTTCTAGTTAAAGAAAAGAAAGAAAGAAAAGAGAAGTCTAGCAAAATGCTTATATGTCTTAAGAATAAGAAGAAAAGAGAACCATAGCAAATAAGTAAGAATCCCCCATTCCACTAGAAAGATCAAATAAGAAACCTCTCCTAAGACTTTAAAACCAAAAGAGAAAAGGGTGAAAAAGAAGAAAAGAAGTTAAAGGGTAGCACTAGGATCAATTGGGTTTAGATTGATAGGATAAACACTTTGGGTGCCTTTGGGTAGACAAGGTTTTGTTCTTGTATGTGTCTAAGTGTTCTTACCTTTAGCATTCTTCTAAAGCTCAATCCATTTTTTATGAGAGAACCTTGATATTGATAAGCCCTACTCTAAAAAGAGACCATCATTGTCTCTAAACCTTTTACTGCCAAGCCAAATGAGTTTAAGCATTGCATAGAATTGATTCATGTTCTTGATTAATGAATGTTAAAGGAAATGGTTGATTTGAATGCATGTGGATGTCTAAGGCTCAAATCAGTGAAGGTTGTGATATGCTTGTCTAAAGTCTTTAAGTATAGCTCATTCAACTTGCATCATAGTACTAGTAACTTGGACATTGATTCTAGATAGTCTATTTGCAAGCTTTAGGAGCTGAGATCCCACTTTCAAACCTCACCTACCTTCTTATATCTTGTTTATTTGCTTGAGGGCAAGCAAAGACTAAGTTATGGGGTGTTGATGTTCATATATTTTACTTTGCTTTCCCTGAATATATTCACATCTTTTGCATCTTTTGCTATCTATTTTGACCATTATTGCATAGCTTTAGGACTAATCATGCATTAGAGTTTAGTTGCATTGCATTTGCATCTTTTCATGCATAATCAGGTGATTTTGGAGCTTAAGGAGCATGGAAGCAATGCTGAGGAGAAGTGAAGCCATCATGAAGGAAAAGCAGGAGAGTTAAGGCTGAAGAACCAAGGTCCGGAGTCCCACTCGGCCGCCCACTCGACCAGACACTCGACCTTGTGCAGAGAGGGACTCGACCGAGTGGAAGCTGCACGAGAGAAGCCAACTCGACCGGTCACTCGACCGAGCACCGGGTCGAGTTGGCCGAGCCGCCTAGCTTTTTTGTCTTTTAGCATATTTAGGGCTTCCACTATTTTTTCTATTTAAGGACCTTGTACCCAGCAGCCACCAAGAGTCCAGCTTTTTAGAATAGTGAGAAACCTAGTTTTTACCCTTTTGGGAATTATTCCTTTTGCACTTTTATTTTTCTTAGATCTTGTACTCTTTTAAGAGAGAAAACACTAGATTCTTCAATATTGTTGGTTTTATAACTGTCAGAATATTGAGAATTTGAGTTTGATTCTTTCTCCAATATTGTAGATCTTTGCTTTATCTTTCATTTGATGTAAGTTTCAGTATTTTCTGGGTTTATGACTTTGATGTTCATCATGTGTTCTTGTGAGTAGTAGCTTAGGGTCTTGAGGATGGGTTAGGCTGGGCTGTGTTTGAGGTTTGTTTGCTTTGGTCAAGCTTGATTGTGGTAGAATCTCTTCTAGGCTAGATGTTCTTAATGCTAATCCTATAACTGAGAGGGTAGGGTTTGATTTCAAGCATCTTAGCATCACACCAATGTTTAAGGAGCATAGATAAGGCTAGATCTAGAGCTTACCATTAGGCTTGCTAAGAGATTAGAGGTCTTGTTTGATATGAGACATATTGCTTAATGCCTGCTTGTATAGATTCTTTACTTTGTGAGAACAAGTCTAGAGATGCATAGGTTTGATTGTTTCTTTCCATGAGAGTGGATTAAACTTGTNGCTTAGGATCTTGAGGATGGGTTAGGCTGGGCTGTGTTTGAGGTTTGTTTGCTTTGGTCAAGCTTGATTGTGGTAGAATCTCTTCTAGGCTAGATGTTCTTAATGCTAATCCTATAACTGAGAGGGTAGGGTTTGATTTCAAGCATCTTAGCATCACACCAATGTTTAAGGAGCATAGATAAGGCTAGATCTAGAGCTTACCATTAGGCTTGCTAAGAGATTAGAGGTCTTGTTTGATATGAGACATATTGCTTAATGCCTGCTTGTATAGATTCTTTACTTTGTGAGAACAAGTCTAGAGATGCATAGGTTTGATTGTTTCTTTCCATGAGAGTGGATTAAACTTGTCTTAGAAATATGTCTAGAGATTAGCTCAAATTTTGCTTGAGATTTGTTGACCAAGTTTGATGACTTCATTCATTAGTCCAGCACATGAATCCCTCCTCAATGCCTTCCTTTATTATTGATTTCTAAGTCTTAATCCTGCTGTTTGATCGTTATTTGATTCGCTTGTGTATTGCTCTGTTTTTCTTGCATTGCTCTGTTTCACGGATTTGACCAGCTCGACCCTGCACTCGATCTATACTCGATCGAGTGCTTGCTCTAGTTCTTCCCCAGAACTCTTGTTTATGATTTGTAGTTGTACTGTCTTATCCCTTGTCTCATTCTAGTTGCATTACTGTTGCATTCACTTAGTGTCTTGTTCATTACTTGTCTTGCATTAGTTCATTAGCATAGTTTCTATTTTTGTTCTAGCTTCATATTAGTCATAATCATTCTGTTTCATTTACATTTAACATCTAGTTCTAGTAGCTTTACTTTCTGCTCTTTACATTTCATCAATAGGATTGTTAGTGACAAACATCTATTGCATACTTGGCTTAACTTAGGCTCATATACACATCTTGATTGTTCACAAACTCTCAGATTGGATTGACACCTCTTATACTGCAACTGCATAAGGGGAATTGAAACACCCTGCCATCCATTCATTTCATAGCTCACCATTCCATACATTCATCATCCATACCACGAACATATGTGTTTCATGCTTGCTTGCATGTTGTTTGTTGTTGATGTTTGGGGTTGGGGGATTATTATGGTGCAGGAACCCTGAAGCTCACTAAGTAATCTTAGATTACTTATGGTATTATTTTTGTGCTGCAGGTGACCCTAGAGAGAACTAGAGGGCGTGGTGAATGATAGGAACCCGGAGTAGTTTTATTTTGTGTCTATTGTAAAATACAAGTATGTCTTTTATTTCAAATCAAACTCGGCAATAAGCCTTGTCCAAAAACTCTTTTGTAATAACTCTTTTGTTAATCTAAATATTCGGGTTTCTTTTAAACGGGCGAGTCGTACTGATATAGACTTTGTCCGAGTTGGCTCAACGCACGGCGTGTCTGATGGGTTGCAAAGCCTGAAGGATGTGCCGTGTGGTCGGGAACCACACCGATGGACTGGCCAAAGGGTCCTGATTCGTTCTTGCACCCGGCCGGATCGTTGGTGAACGTTCCCATAGTGGCGTCCTGGTGCCGTCCGCGGTCCGCCCGGCCATACGACGGTTCGGGGGTGTTACAGTCTTCCTCAGCTTCTTCCATGATTAAATCGAGAAGAGGAATTTCTTCATCAATATGAGGGATCACACTAGCAATTGCCTGTGTAACCGACCTACTTTAGATACATTACAAACCAATTTATTCAAATGATTAATAATTTCAATTGTTAGGATTACTAATCGTTGTTGTACCATGTGTATCACCTATATTCTTTAGAGGAAAACCTTTCTGACCGGTACTCTTAAATTTCCTCCTGCACATCCTAGGACAACTTGCATCCGCCTCAGGAATTTGGTCAATGTAAGTGTTCCCCAAAATACACAACACAAAAAAAAACAAAAATCAGCTTCACTTATAAGAAATATCAACAATGAAAAGACTTCAAATTTTAAACTAACTAACCTCCAATAGAATATATAAACATGGAATAGACCATAACACATTCTCTTTATGCACGACCCCTTTAAAATGCCTCATTGTATGGGAAATCTCTTCTAGCATGTTCTCGAATGATAATCTCCCCCAAGGAAAAGACACACAAAAATCTAGATCATTCATTGGGCTTACAACAAAATCATCGATACCCGCAGCATCTTTCCCTGAGTCTTTTGTATAGCCTACAATGTTGCTTCCTAAAAGGTAGAGAACTGCCATCTTCAACCTATCACGAGTACGACCTAGTTGCATTACCATTAGCTTTTCCCTCACATCTTGAAGTCTAACCTTTTTTTTCGTAAAAAATACTTCCTTCAAAACTCTTTACTGCCGGCTTCCTTGTAATCAAGTGGATAGCACCGACAATCTAATCCAGACATCAACGCGTGTTCTCTCAGACCATAACAGATTGGAACACCATTCACAACAAACCATGCTTCCTTCTTTTTTCCAATTCTGCAGTTCGAAGTAAGGGCAACCACATTCCCATAAGCTTGTGGTTTGGGTCCCTTGGCATGTGGAAAATGTGCTTGAATTGTGGATGTTTCTCAAACCAATCCCTCTCAGAACTAGTCAGTGGATGCTCTAATTTATCAAGCGTTGTAAAAGTTTCAAAGTTATGACACATTGTCGATAGCTTGATTTTCTTGTTGTACTGACTAGGCTTGAAGTGCATTCCTAAAGGTTGCATTGCTTATGTTTCCTCCTCCGATTCCTATAACAATATCAGTTTTACATGAGTTCTACCAGTTATACACCAACTAGTTGTACCAGTTCTACTAGTTCTACACCACCTAGTTGTACCAGTTCTACTAGTTCTACACCCAATAGTTGCACCAGTTCTACCAGTTCTACTATATCGATTTCAAATTCCAATTCCGATTT
>NC_025686.1:11755551-11756002 GCF_000633955.1 Camelina sativa
CCTTCTTCTCCTTCATCGTTTTCTTCTTCCCCTTCATCGTCTTTTTCTTCCCCTTCTTCACCTTCTTCTCCTTCATCGTTTTCTTCTTCCCCTTCGTCGTTTCCTTCTTCCCCTTCATCGTTTCCTTCTTCCCCTTCATCGTTTTCTTTTTCCCCTTCATCGTTTCCTTCTTCTTCTCCATCGCTTGATTCCACAGAAGTAGATCTCTCGTTATCTCCTCCTTCTTCATCATCTTTTTCTCGATTACTTGATTCCGGAGTACCGGATTTTTCTTTCTCTCCTTCGTTCGCATTTTCTCCTTTGACCACCGGATTGGGCTCCTCCGAAACTCGAGTTTCACTTTCTTCCGCCACCGTACTCAAAGCTCTCTCTCCTCCTACTGTCGCCGGACTCAAACCCGACACACCTACTTCCGGCGAATCGGATTTTGCTTTCGAACCACCATCTCCTT